>NW_004567104.1:43627510-43648978 GCF_000260355.1 Condylura cristata | reverse complement strand
GGGACTATGGTGATCGCCCATGGGTGAAGTGGTGGGAAGTCTACGGGGAGTACAACCGAGATGAAAAAATGCACAAAGTGAAGAATGATGTACTATATACGTATGGGTATATATATTTAAATTTTAAAAATCCTTGTAGATTTAAAAATCACTGGTTAAATTTTTCCAAATGCACATGTAGGAGATAAAAGATTAGAGAAGTAACCAATTAGGTCCATTCCAGAAAGAGCAAAATGTTTGGCAGTATATTATCTGCACTTCTGTTTTACATAATTCTCACAAAGTGAGCTTGTTCCTTTCAGGACTCTGTTCGCTGTTCTTTGTCTCCAGTCTAGACTGGAGTTTCCACAGCCAAGACTTTGAGAACAGAAAGTTCACATGAATAAAAAAAGTTTTTGCCTAAGTAAAAAGGCTTATTAAACCAAAGACTTAGCATCCTAAACCAAAGACCTCCCAGACCAATGATTCAAAGGATGACATTTACACAATGTTACTGGGAGTTACTTAGCTAGCAAAAACATTCCATTTGTACATATTCATTCTACTAAACTAAGTTTACTCACATACTATAGATCAGTCTCTCATAAAGCTTAGGATTAATTTCTACTTCTTCATACGCAAAAAAAAAGGTAATGAAGGAAAACCTGGAATCTAAGTGAGGAATTCAGCCCACTCTTCCCTTTCATTTTCATAAATATAAGCTAGTAGCGTGACGATCTTCACAGTTACCCAGAAGAGAATCTCAGAGCCATGTTTCACTCTTCTTTTACCTTCCATATGTATTCAATCCCCACATTCTTGTGATCTTACAACACTATGCCACAATCTGAGACCACATTGGGGAAGTGAACACACATAAGAAATAGTGCCTTCTATCAAAGAGCTCATAACATAGTTAGGGAGGAAAGTCAATTATCAACTACAGTGAAAGGAGCCATGACAGAAGTGTGTTGTGGGTGTTTGGAGAGCTCAGAAGCAATATTTTTGCAAGGAGTTTTAAAGAACAAAAGAATTAAATAAAGGCCAGATTGGGAAAGGGGAAGGAAGCAGAGTCCTTGTAAAGGTAACTTGAAGAATATAAAAATGACACAAGGAAGCTGCTTGAGGCACTAGGGAAATAGCAAATTGCAAGATGCCTAGAGCTTGGAGTCTGGTGGATTGGAAGGAGATAACATTACATAATAAAGCAGAGGACCGATCTTAGAGGAGCTTGTGTTGTAGGATATTGGTGATCCATAAAAACTATGTGTTGACACAATCCTTGAAAGCCTGTTCTTTTGTCTTGAATAGGCAAATGCAGATACGCTAAGGGAGGAAAATCAGATGCTACTGCATAGATGTGAAAGAGAGAAAATTATCTTCCCCTCTCATCTCCATTCTCCCTAACATCTGCTATAAATAAGGCTTAAAAATTATAAGCAGTTTTTAAAATCAGAATTATCAATGCATGAAATTGGATGTGCAATAGTTATTCCAATCAGGAAATGATAGTGGTTACCAAAATAGCCATAAAACCATCATATTGAACAGTGGTGTTGTTAAAGAAACAACACCACTGTAAAGATGCAGACTTTGATGTGAAACATCTTTATCTAAATTTATTAATGGTGTAAACTTAAGCAGGTGACAGACCCTCTCCAAACTTCAGTTTACTCATCAAGCAAATCAGATTAACACTCCTACCAACCTCTCACAGGAGTAAATGGAGATACCATCAGCCTGAGCGCCAGCACAGAAACTATGGGGTCACTCAGCTGATCCTGCCCATCCAGTTCAGCTTACCGTCAGCCTCTATATTCCCATCAACAACTTAAGGGAATACAAACCACTTACTACAGTCTCATTCCCTTCTTCACTAAAACAACTTTAAAGATTCAGTCAGAATTCAATATTTCCTCCTAGGCCCACAAACTGCACTGAATTGAAGCAAAGCCCGGATTTAGTATGGGTCAAGAATCTTTCTAACCCTGAGTCAATGCAACTCACATTATTTAATTTATCACATGCTTTAATCTGTGATGACATTCAGAAATGAGCAGATTAAATACAATTAGCCCACCAGAGCACAGTGATCAGCAGTCACCTTGAAAGGGATTTATGTAGCACGTTTTGATCAAAAGAGGGCACCTAGGGAAAGACCCTGGTCAAAACCAGAGAAAAGGAAGGAAGCTGGTAATAAAAACTCAGCAAAGGAAAAGAAACATAGAACTTACAATCTAATTTTTCAGCATTCTCCAAAAAAGTAAAAAAAGAGTTCCTTGCTATTCAAGTTTCATCTCTTTGCAATATATTGTTGTTGTTGTTCCATAGGCAATAATTTAAACGGTAAAGAAGCAGAAAGGCTATGGATAAATAATGCTGCGAGAAAATTATTTTTCTGGATGAATCAATAGAACTCCAATCTCTGCCATTATTTTCAAGAGGTAGAACTGTAAACCCAGTGGAAAACTGCAGTATTTTATCACTGTAGATACTGTGGTTAATTTTGAGCTGTTTCTCTGAATGAAAACCATTGTCCCCAAAAGAACAAAGGGTAAACCATTCATTGAAAGTAGAACTCCTCATCCTGAACTCTACTGCATTTTGGACCAGATAAAATTATTTTATTGTGAGGGGCTGTCCTATCCCTGGTGAATATTTGGCAGTATCCCTAGCTCCTACTAGGTATCAGGAGATTCAACTACCCCCCGTATGACAATCAAAAACATTTCCAGGCACATTGCAAATGTTTCTGAAGGCGACAAAATTGCTCCTTTTTGTGAACCATTGGTTTAAACAAAGTTCATAGATAGTTGCCCAGTTCCAAATCTGTATCAACCAACCTGTCATTTTTCACATTGGGAACATCAGTATCCATTATAATATGAAATGAGTTACTGACGAGGAAAAAACAAATTTTTTTTTAAAGATTTATTTATTTGTGCATACAGAACTGGGGTACAGGTCAGAGGCTCAGGGGCGGCGAGAGGCTTCACCAGAGACAGAGTGGGGAGCAGAACAGACAGATCTACGAAGTACACTGCTGAGGGGAGCAGCAGGCGGGTCAGGAGAGGTCTGCCACGCCATGTGGTCACCTCTGGGGCAGGTGGGAATCGAACTCATGCAGAAGTGGCTTTAGATTCTCAGTGCAGTGCTTTAACCCACTGCACCACGAGGGAGGGCCGAGGAAAGAAAAACTTTTAAGACTTCAACCTAGATGAAGTGATCAAATGACAGACTCCTGGAACAATAGCCAAGAAACCTTCCATTGCATTAATTCTCTTTACAAAAGATGTGCTGAGATGCTCAGCACCCCAATGAGGATATGAAAAGCAGGAGGTATGGGAGGCAACGGTGTGTGTGTGTGTGTGTGCGTGCGCACACGTGCGCATGTATCCTTTAATCTCTATTTTCCTTTTTATTATATAGACTCTAGAGAGCTCTTTATTTACTTTTTAAAATTATCTCCTGTCTTCTCTTTAGTTCCTTATGCCCCCAAAAAAATTATCTTGGGAGCCAAAATCTTCAATAAAGAAATTCTAGTAAGAAATACAGGAAACTCTTAGAGCCTCTGGAAAGGGTGGCCGAGGTGAGTGGCAAACGCTGGACTTATTTTACTATACTATCCTTCAGGTCATTTGAATATCTTACAACTTACATAAATTTGTTTGCAAAGTTTAAATAACTATCAAAATAAATTTAAATTATGATCTGCCACGGAGAGTATACATGGGATTGTGCTTTTAATTAGGAGTTAGCTGCCACACTGATTCTCCCTATAGACAGAATAGCAATTATTTGGGTCTGTGATTTGTAAGTCTCTTAGCACTTTTCTTGAAAGACAGTATAGCTATCACTGTTTATAGTATGAATGATAGAGAACTTGGTAATGTTGCATAAAATTCCATATGAAAATGTTTCTGTCTCTGGCCACCCACAAATATCCACCATGGATATTTAATATAATCTATAGTGCATTTTCTTTCCTCCCCCCCCCTTTCTTTCCTCCAACCTATTTCTTGCTTCTTTCTATATGATAAACACTCTGATATTTTCCAGTGAACTTGGAAATGTTGCGTAAAATAGAATTCTAAATGAAGCTTGGGTAGGGGGATATTGAGTAATCCTTTGTTTTTAAGAAAACATTCCTGAATTTTGCAATAATTCATTCTAAAGTTTAAGATTGCATCTGCTCCACTGGACTGGGACTCTTACAGTACATAGATTAACTATGAGTTCATTGTGAGTTCCTGAATACCAACTACATCACATGTAAACACATAAAATTTACAATGTTTTAGTTCCTGACAAATAATCAATATATTTTATACATTGCCACAGTCTAGAAAATTCAATAAGTATTTATTTATGGCCTACTCAGTAACCAGCACTATACTAAACATGGAGAATTTGCTGGTGAATCAGACAAAGGTAACCCCTACTTCATAGCGAATAGGTTTAGTCAAAATGCTAAACATTTATTTTGAGGAGTTGTCCTATTCCTGGTGGGAGAGTTGCCAGTATTCCTAGCTTCTACTAGATACCAGGAGTGCTAAACAAATGTTTAGTTAAAATAAAATACTTGAATAAATTTCTGTAAAATTATGAGCACTTATTTTCCCTTTTTTAAATTATCTTAGTAGAAAAAAGAATTTACTGAAATAAAGCAGATTATACCATTTTTTCTATAATTATTTTCACAAAAATTTCCCTCAAAAAATATTCTGCAGATAAAAAAATATTAGTAAATAATACACACTATGTAATATACCTACCTTAGAAAATTAAAATGTAATTGGGTAGAAAATTTTGGTAGGTATTTAGAAAATATCAGGGTGTTTATCATACAGAAAGAATCAAGAAATAGTTCTGAGGAAATAAGGGAAGAGAAAAAGAAAAAGGAAAGAAAATACACTATAGATTATATTAAACATCTATGGTTTCTGCAAGAGAAAGAAAAGTTTTCATATTGATTTTAGAAGATATATATATACATATACACATATAAAAGTATTAAATAAAGAAAAAGAAAAAATGATAAAATAGAGAAATATGAACAACTGGAAAGAAGACAAGTATGAAAGGTTAAATGAAAAAGAAGAGAGGGAGAGAGGGAGGGAAAAAAAGAGATGGCTAAATAAGTGAAAATGGAAAGAAATAGAAAGGATCACAGAGAAAATATTTTTGAGCAGCTACTTTATTTATGGATACTGGGTTTCATAATACATTATACTACCTTTAGCTCTTCGGGAATACCTGTGATTAAAATCTACATTATTTAAGGATCTGAAGTCAAAGTGATGAGTTTGAGGAGTGAACTAATAAAGGCAGACTTCAAGCACTACCTATCAGGACCAATAAAACTCCACAAGGCCTGACTGTTAAGAAATCTGTTTGGTTTCATTGAAACTATTAACATCTCATAAAATTAAGTATAGCACACCTGAAAAAAGCACTAACATGTAAAGATAAAGCCCATCAAAATTGCCAATAAATCACAAGAATGATAAATAGCTGGCTAGGTCAACAGACATGGGTGATAGAAATGTTATCAGTAACTCTACTTCAGTTTAAAAACTCACCAACATGAAGGCAGAGCCCTAAGTTAACACATTAAAGTCTCACCTAGCAACTGATTTTATAATTTTAAACTAAAAGACATTGCTATCATGAAAATTTTATAACTGTAGTCACTTTGAGACCAGTTTACAATAACATGATAACATTTACCTAGTTCAGGGGGATATCCATCAATAGTTTTCTCATCCTAAAATGTCTTTTACGGCCCTCACTGGTGGCGCACCGGGTTAAAGCACTGCACAAAGAAGCTTAAGCCACTTCTGCATGAGTTCGATCCCCGCCTGAACTGGAGGAGACCACATGGCGTGGCAGACCTCTCCTGACCTGCCCGCTGCTCCCCTCAGCAGTGTACTTCGTCGATCTGCCTGTTCTGTACCCCACTCTGTCTCTGGTGAATCCTCTCACCCTCCACATCTCTGGCCTGTACCCCAGTTCTGTAGGAATAAATAAATCTTTTAAAAAAAATGTCTTTTACAAGTTTTGGTATCCAAGATATCTTTAAATACAAATTAGGAAGAGTGACCTCCTACTTCATACTATGAAAAAGTTGTGCAAAGCTAGTAAGCATTCTATCCCCTAAATGTTTGCTAGTATTCATCAGCAAAGATATATAACCATAAAGTTTCCTTGTGATTACAAATTCAGTTTCTTTCATAATAATAGAGCTAGTCAGATATTCTATTTCTTCTTGTATCAGCATTGGTAAAGTGCATCTATCAAAGAATTTATTCATCCTAATAAATGAATAGTCAAGTGTTCTAGGATAAAATTGTTTATAAAACCCTCTCATTGGGCCCCCAATGGCACAAGGGGTTAAGTTGCAGCACAACAAAGCTATCAAATTAGTTCCAGGTCAGAGAACTGACCCACCTGGTGCAGGAGCCGCTCCTGTCTCACCTGCTGCTCCCTCAGCAGTGTGTTTCAATCAATCTGCCTGTCCTGCTCCCCACTCTGTCACTGGTGAATCCTCTCACCCCTACACCTCTGTCCTGTACCCCAGATCTAGTATGCATAAATAAATAAATCTTTTTTTAAGCCCTTATTATCCTTATGGTGATGTCTCATTTTTCATTCTCAGTATTTTTTGCTAATTTGCTAATTTAGGAAATTAATTTAGCCCTTTTTTTTTGAGCTGTTTTTCTAGGGTTTTATTTATGTGCTTAAACTTTTCCAAGAACTAGATTTTTGGCTTGTGTGGCTTTGTTGATATTTTGTTTGTTCCTGTAATTGGCATTTGTGCTTATGTTTTATTAATTACTTCCTTCTTATATGGGATTTAACTTACTTCTATTTTTCTACTTTCTAAAGTTGGTAACTAACTCATTAATTTTAAACCTTTTGTCTTTTCCAATATAAAGTGTTTAACATTACAAATTTTTCTCTAAGTACTATTTGCTGTCTTCTACAAATGTTGACAGGTTGCATTTTTATTCTCAATTTGAAATATTTTCTAATTTCTTCTGCTTTATTATTAAAACTTAAGTTTATCATTGAAACTGTGGGTTAATAATGTAAATAGATATATAAATAAAAAATTTTAAATGTTAAAAAATGAAAACGTGGATTACTCATAAATGCGTGGCTTGATACCATCTGGGTCTAACAATTCCTCTGCTCTCTGTACATGCATATTACTCCTCACATCAAGAGACCAACTAGCTTACCTTTGCATCTGCACTGGCCTTGCTATCTGGCTTTGACAAAATGCACCAAGTAAAGCTGTTCTAGGCTGAGTCTATATAACCTTTGGTTGGGCTGGGTCTGGATCCACTGCAGTTTTATTTAAATTCTAGTCACCAATGGTTCCAATTATTTCAATGTCAGGATCAGATATTGTGATTTGAACATAGGCAAGTTTTCAAAATTGTCTTTATCCATTGGCCATCATCTTTAGAGTCCCTTTGCTCTCCTATCCCAAACCATGAAGATCTTTCTCTAGTCCAGTTCACACTGCCCCCCACCCCAGCCTTCAGGGGTCATTTCCTTGTGATTAGTAAATTTCTAGTGCACTGAAGGGACTTCTCTCATCTCCCCTGACCTGCCTCCAGCTTTTACTACACTACAGGTGACATGAATTTGCACAAAACTGTGCAAAGCACTGTGTGTCTCCAGGCACTGGACAGAATTCTCCTTTAGTCCATACCACAACCCACCTGTAGCAGCAGCCTTTGTACTTTTAGTGGGCAAGGATTACAAGAGAGATGGGCTTTGCCCTCTCACGAAGGAAGGCCCCTTGGGATCTAATTCAAAAACTAATCCACATGCATTGTTAAATGTGCATTATAAGTTCACCTGGGAAATTCAAATCAAATCCACAATGAGATACCACTTCACACCTGCAAAAATGGCTTATATCAACAAGACCAGAGACAACCATTGTTGGCCAGGATGTGGAGAAAAAAGGAACTCTTGAACACTAGATGGGAATGAGACTGGTACAGACCTTGTGGAAAACAGTACGGAGGTTTTTTTAAATAAAAAATGAAATTATCATATTACCCTGCAACTCTCCTCTTGGGGGAAGAAATTATTTGCACACCTCTGTTTATTGTAGTGTAACAGGATATCTCCAGGAAAAGGAGAGGTTTCAGGTTCCCAGGAGGTGGGGCTGAGGAAAGAAAAGAGGAATATGGACAGGAGTCTGAAGAAGAAGGAAGCAAGATGGAGTGCCAGAATGTGACCTGAGGGAGACATGTGAAGAAACTGCTTGTTTCTTGGCCCTGGACTGGTTGAAAAAGATGTGGGTGAGAGACCCTTGGGGAGGTTGACTATGGAAGGGTTGATCTTGGTTGTGATTTTGCTCTTTTCCTCCCAGACTTGTCTAGCCATTTCTGACACTTTTCCATGGGTCCCAGCCAGAAGGTGCTTTAGTCTTGCGACAGGCTTTCAGGCCTTTCTCTGGGCCAATCCCATTTGAGTAGGCTTTTACCCATGAGGGGAAGGGTAACTTCAGGTGTTTGATTTAGAAATCATGTTCTGGCCCTCCCTGGTGGCACAACAGGTTAGGATGCCACACTGCAAGCTAGCCACAGCCGTTTCAGTGCGACTTCGATCCCCAGCCCCAGAAGTGAACCACATGGCATAGAAGACCTCTCCTGACCCACCCATTGCTCCCCTCAGCAGTCTACTTTGCCAATCTGCCTGTTCTGCTCCCCACTCTGTCTCAGGAGAAGCCTCTCACCACTCCTGCTGCTCTGCCTGTACCCCAGTTCTGTATGCATACATAAATAATCTTTAAAAAAAAGAAATAATGTTCTTTGTCTTTTCTGTATTACACATTAATTGTATTAAAGTTCCTTTCCATTAAAGGTCTTATGTTTTGTCTTGATGTGGCAGATGGCAGAATCTATTCTGAGTGGGCAGGTTTGGAGGTTCAGGGATGCCCCTCTTTCCCTGTCCTGTAACAGTAGGACTTTCCACAATAGCTAAATTCAGAAGACAACTAAATATCCAATGGCAGATGAATGATGAATGTATTAAGATGTGGTATATATATATACATACATACACACAATGGAATATTACCTAAGCACAAAAATGAACTTTAGCCATTTAGTCATTTGCAACAACGTGGATGGAACTGGAGAGAATTATGCTATTATGCTAAGCAAAATAAATTAGAAGGAGAAAGACAAATACAGGTTGAATTCACTCATATATGAAATACAGAAGAAAAAAAAAAAAAGCAAAGGGCAGACAAAAACAACTCCTTAAAATCTGACTGCAGAACTTTTACCAGGAGGGAGGGTGGGGGAGTTAGGGACAAAGATGGAGGGAGGCCCTGTCAACTAGGATGGGGGTTCAGGGGTGTGGTGGTGTTCATCCTGTGATAGCATACACTTGTAGAGGTGTGAACCTAAATCACTAAAACATGTACAGAACTGTAAATCAATGTCACCTCAAAATACATAGTTAATTAACGAATGATGCAGCTCTTTGCCGGAGACAAGACTACTAACTTGTTAAAGACCTGGAAGAAAGTTTCCAAGAATACAGGCAATGCTGGCTAACGCCAACAGCAAAAAAATAAATGAACATTCCAGCCCCCACTGAAAGCAGTTTCAAATGAAAGTTTCGTTTCTTTTAAAGGTTCATAGGCATTCTTTCACTATAACATATATACAGACTTAGAGCAGCAGAGTCTTAATTTTGCTTGAGAATGAAAAATAAAAATATGGTGTGGTTTATAATATCAGTTTCTAACAGTGATTCTGGATAATATATGGTGTACTTAATACAATAAATCACCATTTAATGGGATTTGTAATGAAAATGCCAGGGAAGGATAATAGTCTGAGATTCTCTGTCATACTGTGTAAGTAACAGTATTAATTGTTGGTGATCATTTCCAGAGTCAAAGCCCTATAAAAGAAAGACATGCAGAAAGACAAGTATAATCCTTATATCCTTGGTAACGGGCTGACAGCCAACCATAGGCCTAGCAAGGGAAGAGCAAGTACATGAATATTTAGATACAAAAGAGAAAGAGAAAATCGTTCCAGTTTCTAAGTCATTTTTTTCTGGTATTGTTTTCAGATACACGCTATTGATTATCAAAATACCTGGCTGCTGCCTGGAGGGGACTCTGCCTTGGAAACAACCATCACATATAAGTTGGGTGTGGCTAGAGAGACTACATTTTTTGGTTTCCCTGTTTTTAACACAAGCAAGTTTTATTTTTCTGACAGTTTTATAGCACTGTTTCCTGCAAATATCATCTCTAGCCCGGCTTGCATCTTACATTCATTGGAAACCATTTCCACTTCATTTAATAATCATTAACAAATGGGTGGGTTCATTTGGATCTACTGAATAGCAATACTGTTATTTTTAAGGAGTCCCACTGAACTGATGGACTCTCAGTGAGTCTCTACTTTCTCATTACAACAGTGACTTAGAATGAATGGAAGAGCCACAGCATTACAAATCTCACTTGAAATAAAGTTTCCAAGAAAGCATCAGCTAGTCCTTTCTTACTACAGAAGAAAGCCTGTTATTAGAGCTACTATCATGAGAGCTACTATCATGACTGCTATTAAGGCAAACTTTTACCTACTAAAAACTAAACAAAAGAGAGGCCTCCCTGTGGCACAAGGGCTTACATCTCAGCACTATGAAGCTATCCATGGCCACTGCAGCATGAATTTGAGCCCTGCAAGGGAGTTGACCCACATGGCACAGCAGACCTCTTTCCTGTCTCACCCACTGCTCCCCTCAACACAGTATGTTTCAGTCAGTCTGCCTGCTCTGCTCTGCTCTCCATCTCTGGTGAATCCTCTCATGCCCTCCCCTACCCCACTTTTGGCCTACACCCCAGTTCTTGTATGCATAAATAAACCAAATAAATTGTGGGGGGGAAACTAGATAAAAGATTTCAATAAAAAATGTAAATAACTGGGCCCTCCCTGGTGGCGCAGCGGGTTAAAGCACTGCACTAAGAAGCTTAAGCCACTTTCGCATGAGTTCGATCCCCGCCTGCCCTGGAGGTGACCACATGGCGTGGCAAACCTCTCCTGACCCGCCCACTGCTCCCCTCAGCAGTGTACTTCGTTGATCTGCCTGTTCTGCTCCCCACTCTGTCTCTGGTGAATCCTCTCACCCTCCACATCTCTGGCCTGTACCCCAGTTCTGTATGAATAAATAAATAAATCTTAAAAAAAAATGTAAATAACTAACTATCAGGCAAGACTACTTGGTAAATAGTTCAAGTAAATTCTCACTTTACTCTTAATACCATTTTATGAAATTTGGTGCTGTGGAATCGGACAGCCCCAGCTGGCAAGTTGCCAATGCATACATAAGCTGTAAACAGTAGATTTTCCATGAAGCTTAAATATTCAGCTTGGTGATTTTAGTAATTGCATTGTTCACTCAGAGGAAAATTACTATTAATTTGTCTTTTGCATGTTTAGGCTCCTTTTGTGCCTTAGTTCTACAGTGAGAATTGAGAGAAACAGTGCAACTACTTAAATACTGGAATTAAGAATCTACTTTTACTCAATATCCCTCTTTTTTGTTATTTCTCTATTTATTTCAGATAGCTATTTTAATAGATATAATAAACCAGTATCATTTAAAGCCAAAAAGTAGAATAGTCTCTAATTTTCTGGCATTTAGTCCCAGTTTGATAAGTGTTAGATTTTACTCTTTATTAAAAATAAACGTGTTACCTTAATTATAAGCAAATGGAAAGATCCCATTTTCAACATTTATTTTAAAAATTTAAAAGGCTAATAAGGCTTATAAATTCTAAGGCATAATCTGACAGAGCAAATGGGATATGTGTGTAGTTCATTGGGACACAAAACTAGCAAGGAAACTGGCTGAAGATAAGCTTATGAGAACGTGAAATCTGAGATAGGATTTGAAAATGGATTCTATTTCAATGCAATATTCTCTACCTGCTTTATTTTTTTATTTTTTTCCTACTATATGGTAAAGAGATTCAAATATCAGATCAAAATATACAAGAGTACAGGAATCATGGATTTTAGCTGACCTTGTAGATATACAGTACTCATTACAATATGTACAGTTGATTTTACTTTCACATAAAAATACTATACGCCAAATTGATAATTTCCACAGTTGATGTAAAATGGTCTACAGGAGAAGGAATGTATCATCTTTATCTAGATATGCACACTGTAGACTGACTTGTTAGTTTCCGTGGAACATACCACTGATCTTTTATTGATTCCATTATTCACGAAAGTAAACATCTCTGACTAAATGTGCACCTCACTGAAAGAAACCTGAAATAAAAAGATTTGCACGGATGGCGTGACAGAGAGGCACAGGGCAGCGGAAAGCTACTGCAGTAATACCTTCCCTTCATTTCCACTTCCTGATATCACAAAACTCCAAAGTTACTGACAACAGCATTTATTTCAGCATTTTTAATATGCCCTCTAAAGTGCCACAAGTTAGATGAACGGTTCAAAATATAAACAAAATGTACTTGAAAATTACATTTTCCTCACTCCCAAATATCATATTCATTTTGAATATAATACCTCAACATTCCTAAGAAGACAGAGTCAGCCATCAGAGAATGATTTCTGATAGCTGAGTCATCTTACCCTAGTCATTAACTTTGCACAAAAATGTAGAGTACCAGGTACTAGCTATTGTTCCAGTCTCTGAAAACACAAGGTATGACCCAAAGAAACAGAACTCTCTCTCCTGGAGTTTACATGCCCTTGGGGTGCAGAGTCAGTGTGCCTGAGTGCACATGTCATTCTGCATGAGAAGGGTAGAATGCTACATGGAAGGGAACTTCGGGCTGATGATGGAGATCTGCGCTCTTTTGTAGACAGGGTAGGTCTCACTCTATGCCCCTGTGCCCAATCAGGAATGTTGCCAGGAAGAGAGCTCCTGCTGAGGAGGCACACCTTGGCCTGTTCACAGAGCAGCAAGGGAGGGGGCTGGCGGAGCTTCCTGGCAATGTAAGTAGGGTGGTCGGGGAGGTTTTGGTGGGGCGGGGGAAGAAATGTGTCCCCTCCCACTGACATTCCTATTGTGTTCTTCATGTACAGTTTCTCTAGTGTTACATAGTCTTTCAGACTCTTTTTTCCTCTTTTATTGTCTCCTTTCTGAGTACAGAGTTTAATTAATCTCTGTGATTATGAAAGGGTTTGAACTCTTCCCATGTGAGGACTGAATTGGCAATAAGATGAAGGAAACCACCTACTTATCAGCCAGCCCTACTAAGGCTTCAGGCTCTGAACTGCTCCCTCTCCAGGATCCTTTCAGGTTCCTGCATCCTATGCCCTCCCGGGTCCTCACCTACTTATCCTCTTGATTTTGCAATCATAGAAAAACAGTTTCTCCAGCATGGCAATTTTGGAAGCCAGTAAGACTGACCACCCCAGGGAATGATAACAAAAGACACAAGACCTAGGATGGTTTATATTTCAAGGGAGGTGAGGGGATGACTGCCCCAGAGCAAAATGGAAAAGGAATTCAAAGGCCTCAAGTGGATGGTGATTGTGCACTCTGAGAAGGAGCCACTAGTCACAGCTCATCAGAATCCTGCTCTCTTCCACCCGCCTGTGGCAGGCAGTGAACAAGAACAGAAGAGAACATAGATGGAAATTTCACCTGTCCTAAGTGGTAAAAATTCTGTGAATAATTTTATGGATAGTAATGTATAATATCAATTATATATATATAATGCATTCTATAATACATACTTAATATATAGTTGTCATATTAACATTACTATCTATTATATAATAATATATAATTATTATTACCATATAATATATTGCACTGATATTAATAAGCACATATTTGTATTGATTATTATATTACTATAACTTACTATATTAAATACATAATTTTAATGCTGATAGAAATGCAAACTTTTTGTCCTATTATCATATTTGTATTAGACAAATGACCCATATGCAGACTGGTCATTGAGTGTTAAACTTGTTCACACAAATGCTTGGGTTAAGAATCTAGATAATAAGGGCCCTCCCTGGTGGTACAGCGGGTTAAAGCATAGCACTAAGAAGCTAAAGCCACTGCAGCATGAGCTCGATCCCCGCCTGCCCCAGAGGTGATCCACATGGCACTGCAGACCTCTACTGACCCACTCGCTGCTCCCCTCCACAGTATACTTCAACAATCTGCCTGTTCTGCTCCTCTCTCTGTCTCTGGTGAATCCTCTCACTGCCCCTACACCTCTGGCCTGTACCCCAATTCTGTATGCACAAGTTAATAAATCTTAAAAAAAAAAAATACTAGAAAAAAAGAATATAGATAAATGGATTATAGATAATTAAAAATTTAAGTGAGAAGAAGTATGATTAAAATACATAAACAGGAGTAAAAATATAAACAGTAAAATATATAAACAGTAGTAAAAAACATACTACAGAGGTCTGGAAGGCTTTCCTAAATCATATTTAAATACTTAACTATATAACAATTTAAATTTATGCTCACAAAAGACTGTGTTTATAAAACAACATGTTAGGAGCAATCACTTGCAATGTGTATAGCAGAGGAAGGATTAGGAGTAATAATACATACATAAATAATTAACATTTTTTTTGGAACAGCTATGACTTAAAAGTTACTTTCAATTTCTTAGAATCTACTCTTGTGTGTTAAATTGGATCCTGCCCCAAAATTCCCATTATGAAGTCCCCATTCCCAGTGCCTCAGAATGGAACTGTATTTAGAACTAAGGTCTTTGAAGAGGTGAGTCATTTAGAATGTGACCATTAAAGTGGGGTCTTGATCCAATATGGCTGGTGAGGACACAGGGGAAAGATGGCCATCAGCAAGTCAGGAGAGAGGACTCTGAGAAACCAAAACTGTGGACACTTTAATCTTGAACTTCTACCTCTGTGAGAAAATTGATTTCTCTTATTTCAGACACCCAATCTGTGGCATTTTGCTATGGTAGTCCTAGCAAACTAGTACAACTGCTATCCAAGAATATAAAAATAAAATTATGTACTGGTTCCTATTCTATTCTCAGTAAGAAGGGTTAATGGCAAGAAAGAAACAAAAATCATTGTGCCAGTTTCATCCCACAAGTGAGGAGGAACAGAGTGCAGACTCATATGTATTTTCTAATAACAACAGGGCTGCATTTCTGACTGCTGACGCTGTAAAATTCCTGACAAAGATTCCTGGGACAGATCATCATGGCATCCTCCTGTGCCCTGGTGGCCCCTTCTCTCTCTCCCCTCAGCAAGTACTTGCTAATAGCCACGGGCTGCATATGTGCACTCACCGGTGTCAAAGGATTTGCTGACACGGCACAAAGCAAGTGCTGGAGACCTGGAATTAAGACACGCATTTGACTCAAGATTATAAGGAAATAATCATCTAGTCTTTTCCCCTTTATAATTCCCATATATTAATGATTCCTTCCTCACAGGAAGAAAATAAAAGGAAGACAGCAATGAGGAAATATTGCAAAGACCCATAATATAAAGCTGGCATCAGATCAAGAAGGGCAACAGAAACAGCCCAGATTAATGAAAAGAGAAGGGAAGACAAACCCTCAAATCAGGCTGGCCAATCTGGGGTGATTACAGTGGAATAAAATGGTTGATGACATGCTTAGCTAAAGGGTCCCCAGATGGCCCGCACATCCTCCAAGGCTTAGATGTGACCTGCAAGTAACTGGGAAGCTTCCTCTTTTCGGGACAGAATAGCTGCCGTCACTGCCTGGTGAGCTCACCTGAGAGGGGGTGGTCCTGAGGACAGGAGCAGAGAGTTGCTAGTCAACCTGGGTTTAAACAGGGCTTCATAACCAGATCCCAGAGATATGAAGATGGGAAGGAAGTGTGATCAGGAGCAGCTTGACCATTTACAGTCCACTGCACTACTGGTGCTGACAGAACAGCAGCAGACAGGACAGCAACAGAGGGCAGCGAGCAAGCTCCCGGTGAGCAAGGCAGAGAGCTAGCTTCCAGTGAGCAGGACAAGGCAGCTTGCCTCAGAGGACCCCCTGGACCAAAGCGCCCTCTCCTCAGCAAGCCTCCACTTCACCACCACCAGTGGGAGAACATTTAGTCTCCAACAACAACTTGCCTGCCTTGGAAGGAAGAGAGGGAGGTGGATCTAAGAATGCAACTGAATTTTTGCACATTGATTTTGTACACTCCCATCTTACTGTATTGATTTATTTTTTCAATTATTTTTTAGTGTTATCTATAGGATTTTCTATGTACATTATTATTATGTCATCTACAAATAGTGATAGTTTTACTTCTTTCCCAATTTTAATTTATTTTATATCTTTCTTTTTTCCTAACCGCTCTAGCTAGGACTTCCAATATTAATAATGAAAGTGGACATCCTTATCTTATACCAGACCTTAGCGGAAAAGCTCTCAGTCTTTTCTTTGAATATGATGTTGGCTGTGAGCTTTTCATCTGTGGCCTTTCTCATGTTGAGGAACAATCCATATATCCCCAGTTTTTAGGCTTTTTATCATAATGGCTGTTGAATCTTATGAAAAGCTTTCTCTGCAACTATTGGTAAACCACATGATTATCTTTCCTTTGTTGAGTTAGTGAATTACATAGATTGATTTTTATATGTTAAGCCAGCCTTGTGTCCCTTAAATAAATCCCACTTGGTCATGATGTATGGTTATTTTGATATATTACTGAATTCAATTTGCTAAGATTTTGTTGAAGATTTTTGCACATATGTTCATTAAAGAAATTGGTCTTGCTAAAATATTGGAAGTAGCCCAAATTGTGGGTGTGTTCTGTGAAAAGAAGGGAGGAATGTTTATCTGAAAGAGGTTGTTGTAGCTAGAAGAAAACTAATTATCTTTAATGTCAAGTTTAAGTTTTTACCCCACTAACACACAAGTGCAAGATAGAATCAATTACAGAAAAATTTCAAAGTTCTTTTCACTCCCCACAATTTGTACCATGGTTCTCCCTCCCCTGCTTTCTTACATTTTAGACAAGCTTTAATAAATAAAACGTAAGGGCCTCCGTGGTGGCCCAAGGTGTTAAAATAGCTGCAGCTATCAGCAGCCACTGCAGCAAGAGTTCAACCCCCAGCCAGGGAAGTGACCCACATGGCACAGCAGACCTCTCTTGTCTCGCCTGCTGTTTCCCTCAGCAATGCATTTCAGTCAGTCTGCTTGTTCTCTCCCTCTCTGTCTCTGGTGAATCCTCTCTGCACCTCTAGCCTGTACTCCAATTCTTGTATGAACAAATAAATAAATCTTTAATTAACTAATTAAAAGTGAAGAGCTCACTAGAAGTCTCTCTCCTGAAAAGGCCACATTATAAATGATAAATACATGCAGCTCCCTGGAAGCATGCACGAGGGTTAGAATTTCTGAGGGAGAGAAATGAAGGCCTGCAGAGTGTGTGTGTGTGTGTGTGTGTTGGGGGGGTAGGGGGTTGAAAGGTGGCAGATTGGTAGGAAACAGAGATGGAAAGATTTGAGAATCCACATTCCAAGAGGAACCACTGAACCTTGGCTTCCATATCATCTCTGACAAATATTAGTTATTTTATCAAGAAGAGTGGAGAAATTTTTTTTAAAGAGCAAACAAGATTTTTACTCTCCTTTATTAAAGATATTCTTCTAACCCTTCTGTAGTCCAAGGGCAAATAGCATCTTCCCTGATTTGCACGCTCCTAATTTCCTGTCAAATATATCATTATCCCATAAGTAGATGCAGATGCTTAAATTAATTTTATTGTTAATGCCTTAAGGCATTTTTAGGAAAAGTGCACAAAGCTTTTAAAAGTCCAATAAATTATACAAAATCTTAATTTATTTTGTGTGATACCTTCAACTGAGGAAGGACATAAAGTGCTCTTGAATTTAGATCTTGCTATTATCACCAATTGAATAAGTATCTGACTTACTAAAAAAGGCAGGACACACTCCTGGAATGTTACTTATGCGCTAACAGCCCCTCATGAGTTGAATAAAGAATTACATCTTGACAAAATTGATAAGAAGCTTATAAACTACCTTATTAATCTGCAAATAATGATAACTTGTAGGCATATTAAGTCAAGCTTGTGTCATTAAAAAGTTTTTCAGGAATCATTCTATAAAATATCTATTCACCACTCTTCCCTCCAGACACAAAACCCTGACTGTAATTATCAAAAGAAACCCCCTTAATTCAGTTAATTATGTGTAATAACATCTGGGGGAGATTAATTAAGTATTTTATAAAGATAAACAAAGTTAGAGAATGACTGAATTCATGCTATAGATTATAGAAGAGTAATTGTGTATAGGTTAAAATCTAATTTACTCATTTGCTATCCAATGGTACTGGACCTCACTAGACTTCCCTTTCCTACACCCAAATATATTCTGAAGCAAGGTTTCATACATTTTATCTCAACATACAAACGCAACCACATGCATATTCATAACGTTGTTTTGACCGAAGTTTCTAGAAGGAAATCAAAAAGAAGGTTCCAGAATGACCAGCCCAGCTGTTCGTTAGCCTGCTCTCTTATAACCTCCAAGTTCCTCCGCTACTTGAGTGTCTGAACTCTCTATGTGTGTATGCTCCTCTTTACTCTCTGAACTACCCTCAAAGGCTCTATCCATGGTCTGTAAATTGAGCAATTTTATTCATCTTTAACTTCTCTGGTTTGGTTTGTATTCTCACCTTGCCCACTCCAGCAAATAAAGTTCTACCCTCATTAGAATTTGAAAGGAGTGTCATAAGCTAAAGTACCTCAAGAGTGTTAAACACCTCAAGAGTGTTATTTGATTGATATAGGACAAGAGTGTTATATGATTATTTGATTAAAACAGGACAATGCCAAAACGAAAGTGTCATGGAGAGTTCTGCAGACAGGAACTGGAGGAAGACTGTGTAGAGAAGCACAAAGCAAAAATTAATGAAGAGCATATATATTTTTTAAAGACTTATATTTATGCATACAGAACTGGGGTACAGGCCAGAGGTGCAGGGGCAGCGAGAAGATTCACCAGAGACAGAGTAGGGAGGAGAACAGGCCAACTGACAAAGTATACAGCTGAGGGGAGCAGTGGGCGGGTCAGGAGAGGTCTGCCCCGCCATGTATGTGGTCACCTCCGGGGCAGGCTGGGATCAAACTCTTGCGCAAGCAGCTTTAGTTTCTTAGTGCTGTGCTTTAACCTGCTGCGTACCAGGGAGGGCCGCATAGCCTATAATTTAACGCCTAGTTGGTTATTTGTGATTGGTCCTCCTTAGCATTTTGACTTTATAACCTTATAGTACTTACAGGCTTAGACTGACCTCTGAGTTTCATTAATTTTACAAGAGATTTTGAATAACAAATGCTTTGTTGCTAATGCCGAAACTTACGCTTCACTTAACTTTCAACACACTCAGCCTCTCACTCGCTCACCTGAAGTACATGCATCCAGGATACTTGGTCCCGGCTAAACAGCAGCTCCTCCTTTTGCAGGTGTCCCAAAAGCCAGGAGGAAATGACTCAGCAATACGCAGTATTGATTTCATGCTCCTCTGGCCATCTAACTCTGCATCCACATTTGATACTGATTATACCTTCCATAAATAACTATTAAGGTGATCACTTTTTATATCAACGTTTCCATTATGTTTACAATCCAAAAATAATTTCCAGTCTCTTTCTTATAAACGGCAAAATGCATCATTTCAAAGTGATCCTTCCTGATTGCCTTTCTGGGGCAATGTTTTCTTCTGAAACACCCTGCAAAGCCCTGACAATAAGTGTTTATTACCTGAAAAAATTTCTCTCGGTTCTGCATAATCTCCACTCTGAACAACTGTTTTTCCTTTCTGCTGTATTACATCCATTTTTTTCTTTTTTTGGCCCATAAGCTGTGTCAGAGGAAGAAATTTTATCTTATTCATGCTTTGGTAGAATTTTCAGGTTATATTTATACAGAAAAAAAGTTCCTCTCTTTGGTCAATCAAGATCTCTATGAAATATCTGACTCTTCTGAATTAAAAAAAGAATCCCTAGAGGCCCTCCCTGGTGGTGCAGTGGGTTAAAGCACAGCACAAAGAAGCTAAAACCACTTCCGCATGAGTTTGATCCCCGCCTGCCCTGGAGGAGACCACATGGCGCGGCAGACCTCTCCTGACCCGCCCACTGCTCCCCTCAGCAGTGTACTTCGGTTGATCTGCCTGTTCTGCACCCCACTCTGTCTCTGGTGAATCCTCTCACCCTCCGCATCTCTGGTCTGTACCCCAGTTCTGTATGCATAAATAAATATTTTTTTTTTAAAAAGACCTAGATGTGATGATTAAGGGTTTTCTTGCTAGTTATTTCATTCACTTCTTCCTGAGGCCAATATTCTTAGGGTAAGTCAGAGGGAAGCCTCGCCTTGGCAGTCGACATCAGTCTCAATAGTCAGAGATGCCTCAATTTGGCACAATTTGGTCAATACCAAGGAATTGAAATCATGCAGGCATGTATAGCAACAGCTCAGCATCTGGGGGTATTCGCTCCAGCACCCCCCATGGGTACCAAAACCTGTGGATTCTCAAGTCCCTTAACGTGTTATTTGCATGTAGCCTACATATAACCTGCCACATACTTTCAACCATCTCTAGATTACTTTTATCTTCTATGAAGGAAATTATTAGTATACTGTTTTTCAGGAAATAATGATAAGAAAAAAGGTCTGCACATGTTCAACAGAGCCCCAACCAGTGGTGGTCTAGCACGATAGCAGCATCTTTGATCCACGGGGATTGAATCTGCAGGTGGAGGGCCAACTAGATACATTCCTCAACCATAGTAGAGCTGCTAGATAATTTACCTTCTAGTTATTGCTCGAAAACTAATGGACACTGGTAGGACATTATTACAGCAGGGTGTTTTGTTACTTCTCCAGAACTAACACTTTCAGAAGATTCTTATAATGTTGAAAGTGTGTTACTGATGAATGCCCAGATTCACAGCAGCTGTGGACTTTCAAGTTCCTGGATCCATACTTAGACCCTCTTTAAAGCTGAACATCCTATGCTGTGAACCCAAACAAACAAACAAACAAACAAAAATGGGCTAGCCTCATAAGTCCATTTACGTTTTCAGGTATTTAAGTCCTGTCCTAGAGATTATCTAAATTAGTTGTGTCTCCAAACACCGCTCCATCTGTCCAAGTCCCCACTGTATAATTGTCCACTAAAACATCTTCAGTGATTCAACATCTAAAGTTTTTTTATTAAGTACCTGAAGGAATTATATAACTCTCAGAATCAAATGAATTTTGTAGCATACATGCTTTTGTAGTGCCTTTGAACCACTTCATTTAGAAGCGTACCTCCACAGATCTTTTTTTTATGTTATTTTTTTTTTATTTTTTTTATTACAAAGTTTATTTTTACATCATTTTGCACATTTTTTTTTCCATCTCGATTGTAATCCCCGCGGGTTTCCCATCACCAGATCACCCCTG
>NW_004567104.1:43589934-43620792 GCF_000260355.1 Condylura cristata | reverse complement strand
GCTCCCCAGTCGCCGATTCCCTCGCAGTTATCTACCTTCTAGTGAGTCCAGGGTGTTTTCGTTTGGGTTAAAACTTGTAGTAAGTGAGTCTATAGTCCGTTTTCAGTCCTCAACTCCTATGCAGGCTTGGACTCGGTGATCTCAGCGTCTTTACTCTGCCGCCATCTTCCGGAAGTCCCTCCACAGATCTTTTAAAAGATTTAAAAGAATTCCAGTAGTTCCTGATTCAGGTAACTTATACTTCTGAAATGATTAAGCCACAAAATTATCCTTATCAATGAACTTGCCTAACAAAAAGTGTGATCCTAATTTTCTGCTCCCCTTCTCAGGATGAAGTCTAAGAATTAAAGAAGTTTTAATTTACATTGATGCAAATAAGTGCTTAAACAGAATACATTAGCATAAAATACATGCTTGTTGCGGATTTGCAGGTGAACAGTTCTCTAACCTCCTCTCTGTGAGTGTCAGTGTCGGTTTTCATTCTGGAAGGGTCATTACAGAGCACTGGACCTGCCAGTCTTGATGGACAGACATGTCAGAACAGGAGTGACAGATTTTACTCACCTGCCAGGCACCTCTTTTCCTCACCAGTCTAAAGAGAGCACCTTCATGAATATAAACGCATTTCCAAAACCTTCCTTTTCCAGGAGGCCAGCACACCTACTCAGAGAGGACTAAGGATTAAGTCCATTCAGACTTGTACACATTCAAGTTTCTACAATTAAAAATAGAATCCTGTAGACCTTGAAGAAATCAAGTGGTGAATATTACAAAATACCTCTTAAATTATTTGTATTACTTTTTGTCACTGGTAAGAATTTTCACTTGAATGAGTTCGGTTAGTAATATAGGTTGGTATTTTTTGGGTTTTTTGTTTTTTTTTTTTTAATCTGATTGCACAGGCATACTAAACTGTAAATCAAGGTAGATATTTTCAGACTTGTAGAACAAATTGTTTCCATCTGTCTTCAGGTCCTTTCAGCATAACATGACAGGTGCAATCACAGTGAACAGTCCAGAAAGGAAAAAAGAAACAAGGATACATTTGCCATTGGTAGAAAAATGTCTTCTTTCTTACAAGTTCAGATTACCAAGACATGTCTTATTATTATTTTCATAATATTTATTTCTTAATTTTAAAAGCAATACTATCATATTAGATTTAGAAAGTACAGATGATTTTATTTTAAGGAAGAAACTGGTCCATTAGTAGAATAATTGCTTTGAAACTAGACAGAACTGGATTGAAATCGGGCTCTTTGTCATGAGTAAGCATGTGACTTCAGGCTAATTAAAGATTTCTTGTCACCAAGAGCTCCACCCCCTTTACTGTGAAGAGGCCATGGGAGCTGGACCCCTATACACATATGCAGAAAACTGGAGGCCCTTCAAGGCCCTCACCGCTACTCAGTACAGTGGGCTGGTCAAGCTCTCCACACTTATCTGCACACTGTTGTGGCTCCACAGATAGGTCCTGGCACCTTCTCTTCCCAGCCTTTGCCCATTACCAACCACTGGCTCCACACCTGTATTCACCACTGCAGACTAGGTCTGTCTTAGGGGAGGTAAAGGTGTGAGAAGATGGCTCATTTTGACGCTAAAATGTTTGCAAAGAACCAGCCTTAAAAATATACCTACAGGAGGAGAAGGGTTCTTGGGAAGAAACGCAGAAGTCCCAGGCTGAGCAGAAAGGAGAAAAGACAGCTGTCCTCACTCCTGAGGAGGAGATGGGCAGATGTGAACAGAGGCTGGCTGTGGAACCCAAAGTCAAGGACCCTCTGCTCACCTGCCCAAGAGCACCTTTGGGTGACATGAGTTAATCACACATTTTCCAAGTGCACACACTTGGCACTCCATGGCACACTGCACTTCTGGGACCATGTTGGCAAAGGGTGGTCCCTGAGGCACCCACAGTCCCACTTCCTGAAATGCTCACCCAGACCTTCATCAGTTATGACCTCATCACTGGGCTGTTCCAGCAGTTGCACACACTGAGGGATAAAGAAGGTCTTCTCCAGAGTCATCCTCTGAAACCAAAACAGCAGCTCCCTTTCTGGACTTTGGGCCTTTTTTTTTTTAAGATTTATTTATTTATTCATACAGAACTGGAGTACAGGCCAGAGATGTGGAGGGTGAGAGGATTCACCAGGGACAGAGTGGGGAGCAGAACAGGCAGATGGACGAAGTACACTGCTGAGGGGAGCAGCGGGCGGGTCAGGAAAGGTCTGCCACACCATGTGGTCACCTCTGGGGCAGGCGGGAATCGAACTCATGTGGAAGTGGCTTAAGCTTCTTTGTGCAGTGCTTTAACCCGCTGCACCACAAGGGAGGGCCCTGGACTTTGGGTCTTTAAGGCCACGATTTTCCTTTCTCCTGACTCCAGAGAGGCAGGGGCACTACAAATCACATACAAGAGGCAATTGGATCCTGGCAGCAAGGAGACCCAGACAGTGGTCCAGACTCTTGTCCTGGGAGGAGGACCCTGAGCATATGGCAAAACCTTCAATCAGGACAAGATCTTGAAGCGAACATCTCTTGCTATATCCAAGCTTCCTGCACTGCCTTTCAGGGAGATGGAGGTCATTAAATTAAACCAAACACTGAATAAATCACTTAGTTAATGATTTAAAAATAAATTCGTTTGGTTATTTAAAAACAAATACTTCTCAGTGCTGTGCTTTAACCCACTGTGCCACCAGGGAGGGCCCAAAAATAAATTCTTCGTTATGTTTTACTTTTACTCATGTGCAGAATGAAGCTGCTAAACAATACTGAAATATCATTTGTAAATAAAAAATCAAAGCCTGACCCTCTGGGTTAAAACCAAAGGCAGCATAACACCATATAATGGCTCTTAGGAGAAAATGGACTTATACACACATAATCATTTCATTGCTGCTACCTACCCCAATCCCTAAAATCCTAAATGAAGGTTGTCACCGTGACACCACTAGCCCTTCAGCGGTCAGTACAGTTGATGGAGAATGGTAATACATAGAGAAGCATGGAACGGCTGACCCAGCAAACTGGTACATAAAGATACTGTATCTTTTAGTTCCAGCTTGGGAAAAGATGACCTCCTCAGGGAAAAATCACCAAGATTAGAACTCAAAATCTATCAAACTGTTCCATTCCATGAGGGCAAAGAGCAGATCTTTAGGTATTAGAGAACAACCCAACGTGGCCAGTAGACAACTTGGAACCAGCCTTAGCAACATCACTTACTGTATCTCTTCCAGAAACACACACTCCTAAACTCAATACACTACATTTATATATTTAATTTCTTCCAAAACACCATTTACATGCCTGTTATTGTCCACCTAGAAATTCAATACTGAAACGATACCCCAGAACAGCAGAAACCTTTCCTCCCCAAAGAAACAGTCCTTGATCATGGAATGTTTGAAACGCCTAGGACAACTTCATTGTGCTCCATGCTTCTGTGAGTATTAAACTTGAAAGAAGGTCTCAAAGCACGCAGCACTTCGCCTTATGCCCCATTTGTTTGTCTTTACAAGCTAAAATGATAGTATGAATAGATAGTTGACTTAAGAGTTTGTTCTTGTGTTCTTTCTTACATTAGAATAAATGCCCTGTGCCTTTAACACTCCTTCAAGAATATTTAAAGTCTACCTAGTAGTGAATTAGTAGAAAGCTCAGCACTTGTCTAAGAATAAATTTTTGTTGGAGATTTCAATAGATCCAGATTATTTATATAAATAATACTGCAATCGACACTTATTTAAAGAAACTGTTATCTGCAAATGCATTGCTATATCTCTGGTTATATTCTTTTCATTTCTTCTTTAAAATATTTAACTTGCAAAATTTACTACAGCCACACAACGCCAAAGAAAACCAAAATGCCAAAGCATGTAACATAATTTTTAGAAGACTGTGTAACTTTATATCTATTAACTTAATAAATTTCCAACTGGAAAAAAAACTACCTAAAAATTCACCTTCATTTTGTACAATGAAAACATGCTCAATTTAATAAGGCTTTTGTTCAGGCAAGATGGTAACTTTATATGTCCCTATTTACTTAATAATATACTTTATGCAGCAAAACATTATAGCTGGTATTTTTCTCCCACATCATAGAGAATGTGATGTCTTGTAAAAATATTAAGAGAGAGGTCTTCTCCTTTAGGCTAAATGTTTACTCTCTTAGGCCATTTATGATATCAGTTGAGAAACTAAGCTAGTCCACAACCAGGAGTCTGTATCATCAAGTAATCTGCAATCACTATGCTTCTGCTTCCCCACAGACCCCCCAGTACACACATCCAGCTATGACAGAAATGTATGATCCTCTCCCATCTGACATTTCAGTCACAACCCATCTAAGAGAAGAAAAGAACTAATTTGTAGGCATTACTTAGAAGAAAGTGTTTTAAAAGCTTGTCAGCATTTAAATTGTGTGTATTTGAATAATACCAAAGTCCATAATGCAACTATGAAAATAATCATCAACCACTTATTCAGAGAATATTAATGTATATCACATGTAACCAAAAGAATACTAATTAAATGTAAATTTCTGTAAATAATTTTGAGAAAGAAGTCAGCTAATGGGAAAAAAGAAAAAAATGAAACAAGAAAGAAAAAAGATTAATATTACTGGTGTTTTGTTTGTCAGCCTACACTAAAATACAATTATAATAATGGACTATTGTGATGCTCAGAAAACAACTAAATATAACCCCTGTGTAAATGGCTTATTGTCTCCCAAGCTGTGTGAAGACAAAAGCACCTCTACTAACCTCAAAGAGGTTTTAATTTCATCATAAATAAACACTTTAAAGAATTTTCTATTCAATTACATTATGCCTGGCAATGTGCCAACATAGAAAAGCATCCTCAAATATATATAGATATATAGATATATATATATATACTAATTTCCATCAAGTATTTTTGAGAACCTACTATATGCACCTAATAATATGTTTGACATTAAGAAAGTAAAATATTTCTCTATTAGTATAATCATTAATTGGAACTTTGTAGCTTAAAAAGATATGTCTATAATCAGATTTATTTTAGATTCAAGTCTTTCAGAAAAACTTAAGATAAACAGTTTTCAATAACTTACTAGAAAACATAGTTGGATAATTGCCGTGATGACTAAAGTCATATTTTGGAACATCTAATCTCCAAAGACCTTTGTCTGCCAGCGAGAAAGCGTCCAACAATTTCAAGTTTTCTATCATAGTTAGAGTAAGGGAGCATTTGAAGAATATACATATAAAACAAAACAAAAAGGGGCTTTTCTTTCCACTTAAAAAAAAAACTTATCTGGGCCCTCCCTGGTGGTGCAGCGGGTTAAAGCACAGCATTAAGAAGCTTAAGCCACTTCCACATGAGTTCGATCCCCGCCTGCCCCGGAGGAGATCTCCTGGCCTGCCCGCTGCTCCCCTCAGCAGTATACTTTGTCCATCTGCCTGTTCTGCTCCCTACTCTGTCTCTGGTGAATCCTCTCACCCTCCACATCTCTGGCCTGTACCCCAGTTCTGTATGAATAAATAAATAAATAAATCTTTAAAAAAAAAAACTTATCTGAAGCAATCTGGGAGGCAGGGGGTGAGCTTGATCAGGGAATACAAAGCAGATTAAGCAAATGAGGATTTTTAAGGAGCTAGTTTGTGGTTGCACATCACCAGAGAGCAGTGAAATAAATAGAAAATAAAAAAAATTGTGAGCCTTTACTCGTAAGAAGCTTTCTATCCATTAAGATAGATGAAGCTGCAGAAATTTAGAGAAAGGGCAAAAATATGGAAAAGCACCAAAGAAAGGCTTAGTGAACCATAAGGATGCACAATTACTTATAGAGATGTAAAGCAGTTGGTGAGGAGATCAGGTGAGAGAAATGGCAGGGCAAGTACTTTGGGGTGATGATAAACAAGTTCAAGGGAATGAGAGGATCAATCTGACTGACGAAGATGGAAGCCAACATGCTAACTTACACAATTAGAGGGAAAGATATTGAAAGAAGCAGCAGAAAGGACAGAGAGGATAGATTCTCAGGAAGTGTGAATGCACATATAAGGGAGAGGGTATCTCTCAGAAACATGTTGCTCCTGTAAGAGGGCCAGTCCACAGCCCTATTGCCAAACGTGTGGCTTCAATCCGCAGCTGAATCTACACTTTCCAGGGACACTCTCTTTTCATCTCTCTGCCTCTGTTCTGCATCAATAAATTTCACCAAGAAGGAAAGATTCTGCCTCCCCATAGCCCAGGGCTACATACAAACAAGGGTGGTCAAATTTGACTGGAATGGTGTGGTCACACAAACTGCCCCTCATGTAAGTCTGACAGTCACATGGTGGAGTGGGTTAGATTTCCCCAATGGTCAATTCAATGCCTGACCACGGATGAGGCACAAGGGCCATCTATTTGTCAACTGTGACCTTACACTGACTCATTTGAGCCCAGGAAATTCCCAGGACCACCCATGTTTGCCCTAGAGAATCAGCAACATTTAATCCCAGAGATAAGATATTACAGACTTAGATTCTCCATTTCAATTGGTAGCTAGATATTTTGAGAAAGCATGAGGAAAGAAAGACATTTATAGAGACTATTGTAGTCTTAGATTATTATTACATTGATTCTTTTCTCTCATACTAACTGTTCTTCAACAAGTACAATTTAAGGCTAAATGCAACTAATTTAGTGAATATAAAAAGAGTCTACAATTGATTTGGAGCAATAAAATGTTGAATAAAAGCATTTACTGCAGCTTCATAAAAAAAATGGCATTTACCTCTCAAGTATTCCCAAATGATGTCTGAATAGCTTTGACATCCTTTTAAGGTAATGTATTCTTCAGGCTTAATGTGTGGATATTTTCAGTTAGAATAAAGCATTACAAAATATTAAGAATTTATTTGCTAATCTCAGGACAAATTAAGAATGATGCAGGTGTTTTTCCAAATTAGAATAGAAATAAATGGTCCAATTCAAAGAATAAGGAAAAAGTGGCAATCTTAATGTTTTAAATGGAACTATAATACTTTCTGCTTAAGATCCAAAATAATGATAAAAATGGAAATTTAGAATGCTACATTCAGTGAGCAAAATAAGTTGGGTGCCACTGTCTACCAGTCACCCAAAATTTTACTTATCCTATTTAAATTTAATGTTAAAATACTAATTTTTATATTGAGAAAGTGTCAGGAGTATTTTAGTCCCTCGAATACTATTTAATATAGAGCAGTGAAAGGCAAGTCTCAACTGTTTCCAGTTTCTGAGAACATATTAGGCCACTCAGTATAACATCCTGATGCATTGTTTGCTTTTTGATAGCAAACAAGATAGGCTGATTGATTGGGTCACTCATGGGGTATTCATTTCTTCAACAAATATTTATTGAAGCATTATCATGTTAGAGGACTTCCCACATCACTTAATTGAAATTCAACAAGTATTCTCATGTTAAAATGAGGATTAAATGAGTTAATATTTGTACAGCATTTAAAATAGTGCGTGGCACATAGTAAGTGCTATATAAGTGTTTGTTAAATAAATTATGTCAAAGAGTGAGTTGTAATATGATCTTTGTACAAGATATAGGCTGCGCCATTTTCCTCTCCCAAAGGTTTCTATGGGTAAGTCATTGTGGTAGAGTCCTGAAGGACCAGGAATTTGCACAGAAACAACTAAGTTATTACATGCTCATATAAAAATCACCCAGTGGCCAATTTTATTAGTGAAATAAAAATTTCATAGGGCTAGGATCAAAGATTTTATAATAAAATTAAATATTTACCTAGCTTATATTTATGAAACACTGCATACTAGGCTTTGTTCTAGTTGCTTTCCAATTTAACTTATTTAATTCTCATAATAATGCTATTATGGGGTAATACTATTACCCCATTTTACAGGTGAAGAAACTGAGGCACAGAAAGGCTGAGCACAAATGAGAGCCTACAGCTTAGGAGCCTGAAATTTCAATTGAACATAACTAATTACTTATGGCCTCCACATCTATTTTGCAAGAAAAGTTGAAAGCCACTAAGTATTGGTAAAGAAAAGGCTATAGAAATTCCAACTTCTTTATCTCATCCTAAGCCCTACCTACAAATTTCAGATCAGCCTCTGCTTTCTGTTCTAGCTAAACTGCAACAGCTATGATGAAATACTTTGTCTTCAACTTAGAAATCCTGTCTATGAAAATAGCAAGTGAAGCAAACTTTTCTCAAATAATCAAAAACGAGGAATAATGTTTTGATATATTAAATAAATTTCCCCTTTTTTGAAAACTGGAGACATTGAGGCAACTCATCCAGAATTCTTAAAGCTGGAGAACTGACATCAATTCCTGTGTCAGAGGAAAAGACTCAGCCCAGCACCTTCTAAGGACATGGCAGCTTGCAACTCAGTTCTTCCTACAATACAGCTCTGATTAGTGAAACAAGAGTTGAAATAAAGCAGAGGCTTTCTAAAATGTGCATAGCCACAAATCCTGCCACGTTGCTACTTCCCTATGATATGAGCACATTCTGAGCCACTGAAACTGGGGTATGAGCTGCCAGTTTGACAGCAATTCAGTAATCAGAGAGACCTCGACATGCTTTCCACCCCAAATGCTCAAAGCAGACACAGGCTTTGCAGGCCTGATGCCTGTGCCTGCTTGCCACGCTCAGCCAAACAGCTCTATCAATCATGATTATTTGGTGCCCCCCTCTGGTCTCACTGCAGCAATTTAATTTCGTTCCTCCAAGAAACTGAAAATAATTCCTAAACAAAAGTCCAGGGTGGAATCACAAAAACTGCCTGTGAGAGAAACCTCATTTTGTCTGCACTTAAAATATAATTATTCCAGTGCTCCAAGGCAAGGGGAAATTTTGCGGGGCTGACCATGTGCTTTTATACTCATCATGTACTTAAAGTGATATAATTTTGCATTATGTATTTTTAAATATCCCCCAAGGAGATAAAGAACTCTATCAGTTCCTCACAAGTAAGATAACTAGGCTACCTAGGCTTTGCTCAGAAGAATAAGGCAATTTACTTAGGAGAAATCATTCTGTCCAAGTCAGACCGCCTTAGGACACTAGGCAGTAGACAGCCTGAATCAAAACTCAAGTTAAACAATATTATTTATTAAGGTCATCCCACTCCTATCATTTCTAGTTACCCACTAGCCCTCAAGCCAAGTCCTCTGGGGTTCTTAACTAAACACACAAGTTGTGTCCAATCACAGAAAGCCTCTAGTAACCTAAGTGAGTTTCTTCTCTATATCAAAGGCCTCCTTCATGGGAGTCATTCCCTCTGAAGTGACACTCTCCTTCTGTTAGGTCAACATAGTCTGATACTAAGGAACAGCTCACAGATTGGTTTCCAGTGTAAGTCACTAGGAGGTAGGCAAGGGGTCAAGGAACTCGGGCCCACAGTTACTGAGAAAGAATTAAACCAGTGAAAGTGCCAGAAATAAGGATAGTAAGGTCCTGAAGTAATAAGTAAGGCCCCATAGGGTTTCCAGAGCTGCACCAGCAGTGTCAAATCCTGACAGGACAAGATGACAAGAGGTGGTCAAGATGGTAAGCGCCAACGAGGCCCCTGTGGTGACTACAGAGGAAGTCTCTGTAGAGGGTTCAGAGCATCAATGTCCATTCCTAATGCAGCAGGCAAACATGGACCATCTAGGGAAGATTATCAGGGGCCCTTAATTTTTAATTTCTGCCTTTGTTCCGAGTTTAAAATGTAGGGATTTCCTGGATTGGAACATGCAATGGATTCTTTGTACTAAATGGTGAAAAGTAATAACACTGTACAAAAGATCAATTGAAATTTAGTGTTGGGATAAGAGCAAATTAAAGACATGACCACAATACCTTTTCTTAAAACCTCTGAAGCAAGTAAATTGTACTTGGAAAAAAATGTCCCAAAGACGAGAGTAAGAAGTTTGCTTTAGTAGTAGGTACTATGGACACCAGTTATCTAGTCCTCCAAACAAAACGCCAGATGGGGAGGAAGCTACATATGCAGCAAACATAAGGATCATAAGTCAAAGGAGGCTCTACTGAAAATAGTTTTATATTTCCTCAACATCATCTACACTGCAATAGCTGGTAGAATTTATCCAAGTAAAGGACAATTTGATAAGTAGCAATTTCCAATGGTGAACAGAGGTGACATTTTCTCACTGAAAATGTTTTCTGTGGCAGAGGACACTGACTGAATTAAAATCTACTGACACTGGAATCACACAACCAAATTCCCTATCACAGCTCTTAACACATTGTGTTAAAGTTGCTCACTAACAACTTCACTTACTTTCCTAGATGTATAACATTTGCCTTTTTTTTTTTCACCCCAATGCCTTTCAAAGGGTTTGACATAAAGTAGCCCCTCAAATAATGTTTTTTAGATTTGGTTAATAGCCCTACTAAGGTCATTTTGCTCACTGATTTAACAAGGAAGTAGGAGAATAAAGTATAAGTTCTGATCTTTCAGAAGTAGGTGGTCCTTTACAATGGTTAAGGGATTGATCTGGAAAATATTGTGCTATTTTAGAGCAAACATCTTTGTGCTATCTCAAAAAAAAAAGGTAGTGAAGAGGGGCAGAAAGGCAACCCCAAAGTATGTCACTTTGGTATAGGAATTATTTTGACCCTAAGACAATCAAGGCCCAAGTGATTAAGGAAAAACTTTTACAGTTCCCATTTCTTAAAGTGACCTTAGGGAAGGGTTCTGTACCAGAAGGAGGGTTATTGCAAGAGAGAATTCCTTTTTTTATCTGGCAGGACACACTGATTACAAAACATCTACTCCTCTTACTTTCCTGTGAAGTCCCCCCCTTCCCTGGTAGCTCCAGACCCCACCCCCTTTGTGCTTAGTTCAGGATGCCTGTAAGTTCCAGCTGCCTGAGTTGCCTTTGAGTGTCTCTATTTTTAGTTTTTTTAGTCTCCTATTTCTATGGGGCTCCAGTATATACAAAAGTATTATTTTCTCCTACTGAACTATCTTACATTAATTTAATCATTAAACAAACCTAAGAACTTAAAAGAAGGAACTCCACAGTCTGGACTAAGTAGGCAGCTATGACCCTATTTTAGCCCCCCAAAAAAAACAAATTTAAGCTTTTTATATATTTTTTATATAAAAAAACAATAAAAATATAAATCTATTTCAACTAAGAATAGCTGTATAGAGAGGGAAAATATTGTGAACCTCAATCTTAGATTTAGCAAGGATTTCAAAAGTTTTCTAATACTTCTACACTCCTCTGGAAAATATGAGGTAATAATTTCTTCCAAGTATACATATAGAAATTAACACATACATAGCGTTTATTTGGGCCACAGTTGAAAGAGTTGGCTGATTTAATCTGACACATTGTTTGAGTTTTACCTGGTCTCCACCTGCACAGCATAGCAAGGCAGACAGGCCTCCAAAGGCCAGATAGGAAGAAAAGAATGTTTTAGAGCTAATTCAGTGATTCTCTTCTGACATTATGTCAATAGTGAAGAGGATGAGTCAGATGGCTGCAGTTAATTCATCTTCTGTCCTTCTATGTAGCAAATTACATAACTTACCCATATATCTGCAAAGACGACTCATAGCCTTGAATCATGAATAGGTCAGGAAGTAGACCGTGTTGCCTCCTGGAGCAGATCTGTCACATCCGACAGGCACATCCTTTCCAAATAATCAAAAGCTCCTCGTGCACAGACCACAGATTCTAAAAGCATTCTGCAACCCCTTGCCCGTGGGAGGGAAGATATTCTTATGAATAATAACAACTATAAAGTCATATTTGATTTGATTCTATTTTTTGGCTTCCTGCTTTATCATGTTTATGCCAAATCAACCATTGCCTTTTGTAGAGGAAAAAGACATCTGCATGGTTGATGACTTCCTTATCTCACTGCCCTTCCCATGCTGAAATTAATAAGAAAAAGCGAAACTTAAAGTCATTAAAATTTTTCATGCAAGCACAGTCTCCCCAGCTCTCCACTTCACACACTTTATCGCCTGCAAACGGCTGTGGACTTATAACTTTGCAATCTAACTTCCTCAGGAGAGTCAATGAGTCTATCTATGGCATGGAAAGTTCCCCCTCTCTTTAGACATTTTGCACAGTTCTGAAGATGTAACAAATCTCATTTGGGAGCAGCATACCATCACCCACATATTAACTTGTCACCCTGAGTAATAAAGTTCACAAACTCCATTTCATTTTTTTCTTCACCATGTTGCCTGATAATATAAAAAGGTGTCACATCTCTTTGATTTGTCGCTTGTGTGTTTGGGAAATAGCTGCTCCACAAACAACCTAATGAAGTCACCAGAGCTAGATGATTTTTAATGCCTAGGTATATTTCCCAGGAAATATTCATGTGCATAAACATAAAAGCATTCAATGAGGTGAAATCTTGGTAATTGCACCGATAGGAAAAAGTGAAAGCCTGATTGTTCAGAGTGAGGTAGGAAATTCTAGACTCACTGCCTGTGTTAAAAGCAATGACCCCAAATTTCATAATCAAGTATGGTATTTTCAGGCCTTTGAGTTACTAAGATATCCAAATATGTCACATTGGTCATTTATAATTGAAAAATGACTATCTGCTCTTCCACAGCTTTCCTTAATTTAGGAATCTTTTGTGTTATGCAAAGTATATTTATACCTGATACATTTTAACAGTCTTTTCTAATGAAAATATTTGTGGTTCACTTTGACAGATGCCTCACTTACAGTCATTCTTTTGCTACCATTATTTTGGGAGCAAAGAATAGCAAACAGTCAAAGATGCCTTGGGGTTTTCTAGTAAACACCTTTCCAGATAGTAGAGATTTTTGGTGGGTCTGTGTTGAGATCGTCTGCTATTCTAATCATCATTCATCATCTTTATTCTCTGTAAGTGGTTTTTAATCATTGAAGTTATCAGTAACTTTGAGGATATGATAAAATGTCAATGTTTCTCCCCTGAAATAAAACAATCTTAAGTAATAAGAGAAATCTTAAATGCTTAATCAGAAGTCACCAAAGTTTACAACCTTTGTAGATTTCAGGTTAATAATCTCTGCTCTAGGTTATGACTATGCCTATTTTTAAGCCACTGTGATGGTGCCATCATGGTGAACAGATCAGGATAAGCCTAGAAAGACTGTAGTGAACATATGGCAGGTATTCATCACTTCCAGTAGAATCAGTGGCCAGTGAGTGTGGCTGGATGTAGTATATGTAATAATAAGTGAGAAAACTAGGAAATAAAATCTGGAGACTAAGAAGAGTTTTGTTTTGTTTTGTTTTTCCTATCTCTATGGAAGGAAAAAATAAAAGGCCTAATTCATAGTAACAACAGACATAAAAAGATTATGTGGAAGGTTAGTTCTTTAAAAGTTAAGGGTTTTATTGTTATAGCTTTATTTTACATGAAAATAACCCTTTCAGTACTAGTGAAAAATAATTCCCTACACAGAACATTTTCATTGATTAATATTTTGGTGTTTTAATTTTTTCTAAAATTTTGAAAAAGGATCATTTCCAATTCATACACAGAGTTTTTATGGAAGTGGAGTCTTTGGGGGAGACATCATACCCTACAGCAGATATAGTGACCAAAAAGGACACATTAAAAGAAAAGACTATATGAAAGGGGGTTATATCCATAAGTCTCTCCCAATTACCCTTCACAGTTTGGTGGCAACTCCTCTCCCCACAGAGCTGACCACAGACTAAGGAGCTAAAGTTCAACTAACAGTGGTCGCCAGGCCCCTTCTCCTCTTTGCTTACAGAGTGCTACCAGCTGGGCTTTTACTCCCACCCCAGAGCTGTATACTAGGGGATTCCTCACAAGAAAAAAAAATAAAATATTATCAAAGAAAAGACAAGTGTGAGGGCTCCAAATATTTTTTAAAGGCTAAATCCCCTCAGATTATTTTATAGTAAGTCATCAACAGAGAAGTCCCCTATGACCCAAGGCTTTCAACTTTTTATTGTTTCACACTTAACATGACAGCCAGTATACTCTAATAGGAAAAATAAAAAGGAAAAAGATAGGAATACAAGGAAACAGCAGATAATAAAGCAGTAAGGGGAAAAACCTGATGTTAACCTTCTCTAAGAAATGAACTTACATTAATAATAAAGAACAGAATGCTACTGAAAAGGAACAATGGGGAGACAAGAAATTTTGAAATTAAAAACAGACTAGTTAACATTTAAAACAATCAACTAAAAAACAACAACAACAACAACAGGGAAAGATCAGTTTGTGTTTTAAATGTTATGCCTCCTTATGATTGTGTTTGGGAATTACCAAATTAAACCTCAATGAGAAAATAGAAAATGTACTTATTGCTATCTGACCCTGATCCCTGGTTCAGGAATCCCAAAAGCCCTCATAAATCCCTAAGTGATAAAAACATTAAAAGCATCTTTTAAAAAACATGAAACCATATTTGATGCCAATATTTAGGCTTTGACCCTAATTCTTGACACAGCACTACTGAATCCTTTGTAAGATCTTGGGTGGCAAGGGGTGACTTTTATTCTAATAGGGGGACTCTTAGCGGGCTCCTAGATAAGGGCAGGTCACCAGAAGCTTGGAATTCTCAGTCACACCCTTCATTCTCTCAAAGGGGAAAGGAGCTGGAAGGACAGTTAACGACAGATCATACACAAGGAAAGTTTTGTAAACTCCCTGTAGTATGGGGTTCAGAGGGCCTCCAGGTCAGTGAATACTTTCACATACTAGGAGGGTGACCCACCCCAACTCCACATGAACAGGATCCAGTGTTCAGGGTTCTGCCAGACTTTGCCTTAAAGATAGATCTCTGTATCTGGCTTTATCTTTTCTCATATCCTTTAATAAACTAGCTAAGGTAAGTGATTTCCTAAATTCTGTTGGCAACAGAATTAATCAAATCTGAGGGGGAAGCTATGGTAACCTCTGATGTGCAGCCTGTGGATCAGATCACAGGTGAAAATCTGGATTTACAATTGGCTTCTAGCATGGGTAGGGGACAAGCTTGTGAGACTGAGCCCTTAATCTGTGGTATCTGATCTCCAAGTTAATAGACAGTTTTCAAATGTAATTAAGTGGCAGGATACTCAGATGGTATATAACCAAGAATTGATACCACGTACTTGGTATCATTGTAACAGGGTGTTCCTTAGGAAAAGGGGAAGTTCCAGGTTCCCTGTCCTACCCAGAAAAAGAGTGGAGCTGAGCAGAGAAGGTATCAGGAGAGGAGAAGAAAAGAAGGAATCTGGATGGAGAAAAAGAAGGAGACCTGGAGCAGCAAGCATGTGAGGAAGAAGCCATGTTTGTTTCCTGACCCTGGACTGGTTAAGGCAGATGTGGGTGAGAGACCTGTAGGGAGGTGACTATGGCAGTGCTTATATTGATTTTGATTTCGCTCTTTTCCTCCCAGATTTGTCTGGCCATTTCTGACCCTTTTCCATGGGTCCCGACCAGAAGGTACTTTAGTCTTGTGGCAGGTTTTCAGGACTTGCTTTGGACCAACACCTTCCGGGTTGACTTTTGTCCACGAGGGGATGGGTAACTTCAGGTGTTTGATTTAGAAGTTATATTATTTGTGTTCCGTATTGTATATTCACTGTATTAAAGTCCCTTTTCATTAAAGTTTTATATGTTTTGTCTTGTTGAGGCAGATGGCAGAACCCACTTAGAGCAGGCAGGTTTGGGGCTTCAGGGATGCCTCTCTCTCCCTGTCCTGTAACATCATGAATTTGACAATACCCTGTTCTAACTATGTCTATCAACCACACTTTTTGTACATTATAAGAAGAGCTTCTCATATCATCAAATTATATTTCCATTATTGTAATCTCCAGCTCTCAGGCCTTTGTGCCAAATGAAATCCTTAGAAACATATCCCACATGGCACAGCAGACCTCTCCTGCCATGCCAGCTGTACCCCTCAGCAGTGTACGTTGTCAATCTGCCTGTTCTGCTCCCCACTCTGTCTCTGGTGAATCCTCTCACCAATGCTGCACCTCTGGCCTATATCCTACTTCTGTATGCATAAATAAATAAACGTTTTTAAAAAGAGGGGAAAAAAACATATTCTTTAGTTAATTCTACATACTTGCCTCATCAGCTGAACTGTTAACTTCTGGAGGGCAGAAGTCAAAATTCTTTGGTTTCTGCCCAACATTTAGCAGCATCAATGTGCATTTTTTTTTTAGCATAATTGGGTTCTGTAAGTAATCTTCTCTTTTTTAAATATACTTAGTTATTTTAAAGATCTCTAAATATTTTCTGATAGAATAGGTGGGAAATGTTTAAATTAATGTTAAGCATACTATGGTGAAATCTACCAGGAGAACAAGAAAAATAGCCACTGTATTTTTACTTAAATAACAGCAGTTAAACTAGATGAGGAAAACAAAACATTTATTTCAAGGTAAAACAATGGAAATACTTAGACATACTATATTAATTTAATTAGAAAAATGTATGTGAACCTTGAACAGAGCATTAAGATAGATGCCTTAGATCTTTCTACATTATCATACAGATACTTATCAGTGGTCTGGCATGTGTTAAATACTGTATCGGATGTATTTTAGATGATTAGGTGCAGAAACAAACAAAACAGATCACCTCTTTTTAAAGAGCACAAAGTGTTGCAGGACAGTTTGAAGTCCTGAATTCAGGGGAGATCCCAATATACACATTTCAACCTGGAGGACAAAAGCAGATGGGATTTCAGAAGAAATGAACTTCAGCACATGCCTGAAGAACAAATAAAAGATCATTGGAAGAGATATTCTAAACTGGTATAGTAAACCATCCCAAATTTCTAGGACTGAAGGGTTTTCTGGGAGAGAGCACACTTTCAGAGCTGAAATCAAGTAAGTTCCAGGCATACTGGAACAGTTGACCTTTCCATTCTGAGCCAAAGAAAAAATGTGGTTGGAAGGTACAAGAAAATAGAGATATGGGAGACCAAAAACTTCAAGCATCCTGAAGTGTACATAAAAGGACTCAAAAGCACTGAAGGAAAATGTAAAGAGCTAATGATGCTCGGGGTCTTATGTGTCATACCAAAAAAAGTTTGAAGGATAGTTCTAAATCAGTGAAGAACCACTGATGGCTTTTACTCAAAGGAGTGACGTGTTCTAATTTGTCTTTGGAAAGATCATTCTGGCTGTCCTGTGGAAGATAAATTGGAAAGTTAAGAGTAAAGTGAACTTGTAGGAAGCTGCTGTACTAATTCATGGGAACAAAGACAAAGAGAAATATGGCAACTTTAAGAAGAATATGTAGGGAGAGAGAAATTCAAGAGATATCACGGAGTCGAAACAATAGGACTTAAACTTGAATATGAAGGATCTATAATGATCCCCAAGTTTCTGGTTTAATAGTTGAGCAGATGGAGGTTTCATTTATCAAGACTGGAAATAAAAAGAACAGGCTCGAGGTGGAGCTGTTAGGGAAGGAGAATATCATAAATTCTGTCTGATTTGTTGTGTGTAGGAGCCCCACAGAGGATCCTAATCAAAGAGTGGCAACTGGTGAATATTTTTTATATAGTTTTGTGCCTCTGACTGAGCTTTACAATATAGACAAAAAAAAATTTGAATCATTAGCACACAGAGAACAGAGCGAGAAGATAATAACACAAATCAATATTTAAATGGTAAAGAGAGAAAGAGGACCCCAAGGATCCAGAGAGGGAAAAAAAAGGTTCAAGTAGGGTAATAGAATCACTAAGATAAAATGGTCTCCTTACTGGATGGGAGAAAATATTTTCATGAAGTACATCTAACAAGGGGCTGATATCCAAGCTCTTAAAGAATGCGTATAACACAACAAAAAGAAAACAAGTAACCCAATCCAAAAATGGGCAGAAGTGCTAAATCCAAAGAAGACAAACCAATACATAAATGCAAGCTCATCACCACTTATTATTGGGAAAACAAATCAAAAACCACAATGAACTACCATCGCATACCTGTAAGAATGGCCTATGTCAAAAAAATCAGAAACAGTAAGTGTTGGCAAGGATGTGGCGAAAGGGAAAATTCATACACTTTCAGTGTAGTGTACAGAGAACAGTATGGAGGTTTCTCAAAATATTAACAATATATCTAACACATGATCCAGTAATTTCACTACTATAGAAGATAAATTGGAAGGTTAAGAGGAAAGTGAATTTGTAGGAAGCAGCTGTATTAACTCATAGGAACAAAGACAAAGAGAAATATGGCAGCTTTAAGAAGGATTTATCTACCCAATAAACACTAATTTAAAGGGATATATGCTTATTACAGGGGAAAAACCTAAGTGCCCAAAGACAATGAATGGATTAGGAAGATATGGAATGTTACTCAGTTATAAAAAGTAAAAGATAAATTTTCACCATTTGCAATGGTGAATGGAACTGCAGGAGATTATGCTAAGCAAAATAAGTCAGAAGGAGAAAAAGACAAATGCCTGATGGTGTCGTTTTTATACAGAAAATAAAGAAGGGCCAGATAAAACCAAATCAATAAAAAATCCTAGAGATCTGACTATTAGATTTGGCTACCTAGGAGGAGGGAGTGCCGGAGAACCAAATGGGGAAGTGTGGTAACATATACCTGAAAGGTGTGATACTATCTCAGTCATATGCAATGTTGTAAACCAGTGTTACCTCAATAAAGTAAATATATATCTATACACATATATATGGTGATGTCAAAGTGCAAGGAAGTGATTGGGAGTTTCCAAAACTAGAGAAAGATCAAAAGAAATATAAAATGTATTCAAAATCTTGGTGAGTTCGAGTAAATTAGAATCCTTCCCCAGAGCAGGCTTGATGACCAAAACTTTGAAATAAATTAAAATGTCAGAAAGCAGAGGAAAAATATATAAGCTAATCTTTCAAGAAGTTTGATTAAACACATTTGGCTCCAACCTCAAAAAAGTGATTTTCTGTTGAAAATTAAGCCACCAATATTCTACCACTAAACTCAGTAATTTTAGATATTACTCCCAAAGCTATCTATAATGTGTCTGTCTGTAAAATTCTGCAATCAATAAAATGATGTCAGTGAAACATTCCCACAAAATTACCAGTTTTTGCTTTAACGTCAATGTACATTACAAATCAAGGTTATGTTTAGCTGAAATTGCAACTTTTCCAAGGAAAACAAGCATTGCTTATAGTATATCCAAGTAGGTGAGAATGGTCTTCTATTGAAAGCACTCCATGAAACCTTCTAAAGGCAAAAAATGAACTTCTGAAGTCACTTTGAGTTTCTAAAAAATGAACTGTACAAGAAACTCTTTTGAGTCTTAGTCAAAAAACTAGAATCTTAAAAAATTAAAGCAACTGTCCTTTATTTCTAGAGATGCCCATTCTATCAAATGTGATTTATTTTCTTGAAGTCAAACTGTAGAAGTAGGCTAGGGTGTTGCTGCATTACAAACAACTCCAAATATCTAGTGACTTATAAAACTTATTTCTTAGCTCAAGAAGGGGTTCTACTCATCTTAACCATTCAAACACCCAGATTCATAGACAATATTCTAAACATCATAGAGCAAAAGTGAAGCCTAACAAGCTTGCAACCAGCCACAGTAGCAAATGGACCTTTGCACATAAATATTTAGCTATCAATAAAACTTTCCACGTGACCCTATCCAGACATAGGAGGACGGTGCAATTAAGGAGTTCATTCTTAGCACAAAACTAAAGATGGACAGAGATATTGGGAGAATTTAATGACTAGCACACAAATTACACTGAAGAAGCTTGCATCTTCCCAAAGAGTGTGCAAGTAAACACACACATGTTTGTATTATAGCAATGAGAAATGTATGATACATCTTCAAGTTTTATAAAACTCCTGGTGGGGACCACTTTTGAATATCACTTCTGTGTCACCACATTTTTGCCTTTTTTACTTATTCAGATGTCCTAGTTAAACTAGATACTCTCAGTAATTTTAAAAATTCCTCTAAATGGAGTTATTTACATGTGAAAAAAAAAGTGTATCATACCGAAATAGATATGATGCCTTTTAAAAGTACATACAGAAAAGTAAAAAAAAAAAAATTTTTAAACACAAATTGGATACTATGCTCTTCCTAGAGACAGTTTCTCATTTTTACCAGTAAATGAGTACTCTTTGCTAAAGGGACAATCAAGGTTTATTTTTCACATGGGAAGAGAAAAAGAAAATATTTTCATGGGCTGCTACTGCCACAAGTCTTTTCCCTGAGAAGTTCCCTCTAGCTATATTTTTAATTGATTGGCCTCTTTCCAGACATCTAGATTATATAGTAAAGCAGTAAAAGAAATACAATGTTTTGACCTTGAATTATATTAAGAATTCCTTTACATTTCTTTTCCTAAGCCTGTTGCTTCCCAAAGTCAAACAAGCTATTTTTTCTCACAACCGCATTTCTTCAGTAAATTCAGAATCCTTAGCAGCCTCCAAATCAATTATAAAATGAAGCTATATATAGCACATTTGGAAATTCTTTTGTATGCTCATATATATATTCACTTACAGATAACATTTATTGTTTTCTACTTAACTCTTCCTAGTCTTTTTCACTCATTCTTGTTCTCTCATCTTATTCATAATTATTTTTTAAAACAACTAAGTCTCATTGACAAATTAAAGAGAACATTGGTTTACTCCTTATTTCTTCAGAGTCATTAGTATAAAGCAACTATTTCCAAAATAACACTCCCACCCAGTACCACTCAACCCCACATTTTAGAACAGTATCCATTCTGTGTCTTTTCCTTCTAAACCAGGACACTTCTCTGAGTATCTCATGAGAACAAGTTTCTAGATTTAGGTTTTCCCTCTTCTTTTGAATTTTAAACCTAATCCACCCTTCCTTGAAGTACTTGAATTCTTGTGGATTCAGGCATAATCAAAAAGTGCATAAATCCTCCAAGCTAACACTGACTAAATGATTTAACCAGGTAGCTTTTCTTAAAGGTAGATTGGTAGATTTACTCTCAATTTAAAGTAAACTGTTTATATCCAACCCTGACTCCAATATGAATAAACTAAATAGTTGTGTTGCCCATGCACACATATTCACGTGGTAACACGTGAAGAGCACTGCAGTGCTCTTCACTAGCTCCCTCTCGCCCAAGACCCAAAGAAAGTTTCTAGTATTTTTCTATTTATGCTCATTTGTTTTCTTAAACAGGGATCGATATATGTGTGAGCTTCAGGTCTCGCAAATCTAAATCTACTCCTACATATTCTATTAAATTCGATGCAAGTCCACTCCCTCCCAGTAATTGCAACATGGAGGGAAAAAAAAAAAAAAAGAAATGAGAGAGAGAAGGTTTTTTTCAGTTTTCAAAAAGATATTATCTAAAATGAGCAAAATTATGGGTTTATCAATGCCTGAAAATAAGGTGATCAAATGAACCAACCTAAGTGCTAAAAGAGTAGAACATTGAAATGAACTAGTTGCTATGGGAACTAATACAATAAAAATTATTATATAAATAATTCAGCCTATCTGAATTATTTATGTTGCTTTTAATGTGACTAGATGGAGAATTCTCCTTTTTTCTCCTCCTTTGATATTGACTTTAAAGATTGCCAAAGTTTCTCTTAAAAAAAAAAAAAAACAGGCCCTCCCTGGTGGCACGGCGGGTTAAAGCACAGCACAAAGAAGCTTAATCCACTTCCGCATGAGTTTGATCCCCGCCTGCCCCAGAGGAGATCCACATGGCATGACAGACCTCTCCTAACCCGCCCGCTGCTCCCCTCAGCAGTGTACTTCATCGATCTGCCTGTTCTGTACCCCACTCTGTCCTGGTGAATCCTCTCACCCTCCGCATCTCTGGCCTGTACCCCAGTTCTGTACGAATAAGTAAATAAATCTTAAAAAAAAAAAAAATTAAGAGTCAAGGCCCAGACAGAAACAGACTAGGCAAAGCAGCTTCAGTGAAATCACTAAGGCAGAATCCACACAAGACATTCAGTGCCTTGAGTGTGGCAGGAATCCTTAAAACAGCAATTCATAATCTTGGTGGGCTGATTTCATGCACTGAGAGTGGAAACATCTCCTGGCTAAGTGGAAAATTGTGTGAATGGCTTCTAGAAATACTTCCATTTTAAGCAGCTTTGTAGTGAACTATTTCATTTAGAAGTCTGGACCTTCTTTCTCCAGTTTGTTATCATCTGGATTCACTAAGCCAAACTTGTATTGATCATTGGGACCCCATCTGTTCCAGGCTTATAGGTCATTCTTTTTGTACCAACTGACATCTGGATTGAACAGTGTCAGATATGTGACACACTACACATGTAGAAAATCTACTCCTACATATAGTACTAAATTAAATGCAACTCCCTCTCAGTAATTGCAACATAGAAGGGAAAAAAAAAGAAATAGGAAAGAGAAGGGTTTTTTTCAGTTTTTGAGAAGATACTATCTAAAGTGAGCAAAATTATGGGTATATTGATGCCTGAAAATAAAGTGATCAGATGAACCAAACTAAGTGCTGCTTCAGGACCTCCTGCTCCAAAAACTTCAAAGAGGGAGGAAGGGAACAAGCTAGGATTCTTCTTGGTCTGACTGAGGATCTGGTGGAGGTTGGTTGAGGAAGGGCATTAGGCCAGGAAGAAGAGATCAAATATGCAATATCCAAGACTGAGTCTCTGCACCAAAGACACAGAGTTTTTGTACCACAAACATAGCCACCACGAAAACAAAAAAGGCAACCTATGGACTAAGAGAAGATATTTGCATATCACACATCTGACAAGGGGCTAATTTCCAAAATGTATAGAGAATTCATGTAATTTAGCAACAACAACAAAAATCACAACATGATCAACCTAAACAGATACTTCTCCAAATGATATCTCATCAATATCATTTATTATAAGGGAAATCAAAATCAAAACCACAATGAAACACCACCTCCCCACTGTGATCAAACTGCGAACAAATGTTGGCAAGGGTGTGTGAAAAAGGAGCACGCAGCCACTGTTGGCGGGAATATAATTTGGGACGGTTTCTATAATAACTGGTAGAAAGATTTATTTTTTAAAGAAAATGGAAAGAACTTATGATACAGTAAGACCAGTGCTAGGCATTTACCCAAAGAATATGAAAACTAATACAGAAAGATTTATACATCCACACTACATTATTCACAATAGCCAAGCTGTGGAGTCAACCTAAGTGCCCAATGACAGATGACTGAATGAAGAAACAGTGGAATATGCACTCAATGGAATTCTGTTCAGTTATTTTAAAAGATGAAACAATACCTTTTGGGGCCGAATGGATGATCTTGAATGGAAAGATACCTATTGTTTCTCCTCTTTGTGGGATATAAATAACCAGAGAAAACAATCTAGCAAAGCACACTAAAGGTAATTATTCGAATCTGTAAAAAAAAAATTGGTTATCTAAAAAATGTGTGTGTGTGTGTGTTATCTGAGGGCATGGTGGAGGAAGGGAGAGAAAAAGGGGATGAGGATGAAGGGGAACAGAGCATTGGTAGTCAGTGAGTGAAACGTGTACATCTGGAGGTGCGAAGATGTTACAAACAGCTATGTAAATGGCTGATAAATTACTGAAATTTGAGAAAAGGAGCAATAATGAATCTTACAGCTGATATACCCAGTTTTCTATACAATGCAGAAATATCCTATATAGGATCTTTAAAGGGGGCCATCTGTCCCTTCATTCACCATACTCAAGATTCATTTTTTTAAATTCATAACATTCAAATCATATTGGAGGAGCGACTATGCACCAGGTACTAGGATTTGGTTCTATAGAGGAAACAAATAAAGAATGAAAGAAAAAAAGTAATTTCAGATCATGATAAATAATTTCAGATCATGTTGCTGTCTCCAAGAGCAGTCTCCATGACTGGGAGATGCTCTTGGAGACAGCAACATAGAGACCAAAAAATGAGAGTATGATTACTTTTATAATAACATTTATGGAAAGAAGATCCAAAGCAAATGTGATAGCGCTGAAAGGGGAATGAGCTTGGCATGCCAAAGTGAGGGGGTGGCCAGAAGACAGAGATCCAGTGTCCACTCTTGATAGCCACATGGGAGTCTAGGAGGATAGAGGCTAATTCTTCAACAGAAGCTCAGGATGCTAAAGATCTAGCACTACCTGTAGTAATTCTGCTCCAAGAAAGGACTTCCCACTCAAAATACCAGCAACTCTTTTGAGAGCCCTGACCAAGAATAGCAGCTGAAAGGGCAGCAGATTAGAGAGTCCAAGTAGCACATTAGACATGGCTTTGGGGCCGCAGGTCAGGGTGAAAAAGTACAAGTCTTAAGTATCTTCAGAAGTCCTAGAGATAAGAAGCAAAATGTCTTCATATAGTATTCTGTTCAACCTTGGAATCCTGACTTCAAGGATCGTTATTAAACTTAAGTTATCTGATTATTTGAAATGGCCACTTAAATTCCTAGTACCACAAAATTAAATTCCAAAAAACACTCTCACTTTATCTGAATTCACATCATCAGATTCCATTACACCCTGTCCTGGGCCCAGTTCATATATTTTTTAAGGGAATACCACAATTCACAGGTCTGTATCTCAAGTGAAAATAAAATATATTTTCTCACTTTTTTTGTTGCTCCCACCTGTCTTGCAACCATCCCAGGCTGGGTAGGTTCATTATCGTTTCTTCTAAATGAAAACATAATTCTAGCGCTATAGGCAGATCTCAGGCCTTTAATGCTGAATCAGGCGCAGACCAGCTTCCTCTCTCGGCATTCCTCTGGCGTTCTCCTCTCCACCTCCATGGCCTTAATAACACGGCCCTTTTATCCCTCATCCCTCCGCGCAGGTGTGGGCATTTACCTGTGTGCAAGCCCGTGCTCTCTGGGCCCAGGTGCCCACACCATAGGTATGCATGCACACACCCACGATCCCAAACACCTCTGCATTAACATGATCAAGGCCACCGGTGGTAGCAGCAGAAGGTCAGCAGCAGAAGGTGGGGGAAAACCTGACTTGATTCACCCTACGACACTTTATTCTCCGTAGGTCTCCTTATTAAAAGGCGGTTATGTTTTATTCCAGATGATTGCTTCTATAACAGGATGGTCCCCAGGAAAGGGGGAGGTTCCACTTTCCCTGCCCCACTCAAAGGAGGGTGGAGCTGAGTAGGGAGGAGAACAAGCTGGTTAGGAGTCTGGGGAAGGAAGGAGGAAGGTAAAGAGCCAGGAGACCTGAGGGAGGCACATGGAGCAGAGACATGTGAACAAGATGCACTTGTTTTTCGGTCCTGGAATGGCTGAGCAGATGTGGGTGAAAAACCCGGTGGAAGGTTAACAACGGCAGCGTTGATCCTGATTTTGATTTTGCTCTTTTCCTTCCAGACTCATCTGGCTGTTTTTGACCCTTTCTACAGGTCCCACCAGAAGGTGCTTTAGACTTGTAGCATGCTTTCAGGACTCAGTGGCTCTGCTTTGAGCCAATCCTGTTTGGCTGGACATTGACCCACAAGAGGTGAATGATGACTGATTTGGAAACAATTCTTCCCCTTTTCTGTGTCGCACAATAATTGTATTAAAGTTCTTTTCCATTGAAGGTCTCAGGCACTACAGAATGTTTTGTCTTGACGGGGCAGATGGCAGAACCTATTTAGAGCAAGCACCCTTGGGAACTCTAGGGTGCCTCTCCCTGCCCTATAACACTTCTATTCAAATTACGGGCCTGCAGTTGATAACTACCAGGAACTTTCATTCTCTTAGTACTGGACCTACTCACTTTTGCCCATACTCTCAGCATTCAAGTCCTGCCCGGTAACCCTAGGCCCACAGCAGATGTTCTATTACTTCCAACCAGTCTTTCCTAATGCCAACCATATGGTTGCCTGGCTACATGTCCACACATCGTCTTGCTGCCAGACCTGGCTGTGTTGGTAGTGTGCCCATTTGCTGAGATACCCAAAAGGGAAGCAGGCCCTTGTAGCAAGAGCAGGATTTGGAGGCAAACCTGGGTGTGAATCTTGATACCACTAACTGTGGGGTTCTTTTTGCTCTCTGATAGCCTGTTTCCTAAATCTGTCAGGATAATGATGATGCCTCTGTCAAAGTAAATGAAGATGACTTGGAATTCCAATGCAGCTACTGTTAATATCTTTATTATAATCATTGTTGGACCTTCAAAACACCTAACACCAGGCACATTGGGTTCCATGGTCTCACTGCCCTTTTCCTCCCTGTGCCTATGCTCCTTGCTGTTGAGTGGACCCATTTACAAGTTCTGGTCCTTTGTCATTGAAGAACTGAGTTATTGGCATAACCATAAACCAGTCTAGCTACAGAGTTAATCAAATCACAAAGGACTATTGAGCAGAAAGAGGTGAGTATAAACAGGAAGAAGTAGATGCCTAGAGGTATTCTTGGAATGCTAAGAAGGTAGTGCAATAGCTGAGAATAAAGCTAAATGGAGGATTAGAGCAGGAGAAAATAGCAGGCAGTGGGCTGGGAGAACAAAGGCACTCTTATCCTCCATTATTCTGACAGTTCTGATCTTGGCCTACATTATCGGGGTCTTTGTTTTAGGTCTTCATTTTACTTGGTCTGTGTAGGTCTCTCCTGGTGGGGTCACTGGGAATTTTATAGCCCATCCTCCCACTCTTCCCTACCCTGTGGTTTTAACTGATGGGAGGAAGGGGACTTCTCAGTAAAATTAGGTTCCGTCCATCCAACACAGCTGCCTTTCTTCATGGAGATTTACTTTTGACAAGTAATTGATGTTGCTTTCAATTACTATGAGCTGTTACTGGGGGGGGTGGGGAGGGAGCGGTGGGGGGGCGGTTTGTGAGAAAGAATGAGAGACAAGATTGCTTGGGAGTGTTCTAATGCAGTTTGTTGTAACAGGTGGCCTGAAGAAATGCTGACTTGAAGCTCCGCCACAGCTGCTCTCAGCTGGCTTGACTGATGCAAAAACCTCCATGAACCCGGAGCAGGCATCACCCAGGTGCGCGGAGTGAACAGCTGTCTCTATTTTAATTAGGGGAAGGAAGTGGGCACAGAATGGGAAAACAGTATTTATAAGAACCAGAGTGCAAAGGGATGGCTTGATTCCATTTTGTTAGTTTTCTATAAATGGATTATAAAATCACGTTGGTATCCCAGTAGAGGGCTTTCACCCATGTTGCTGGGCAGTGCTTCTCAGACTTGAATGTGCATACAAATCACCCGCAGACCTTGTTAAACTGTAGATACAACTTCAGTAGGTCTGTGTTTCTGCCTTTCTAACAACGCTAAGTGAAGCCAGGTTTGCTGGTCTACTGATGACATTCTGAGCAGCAAAGCTGTCAACTGCACAGCACTTCAGAACAGAAGAGTGGTAAAAACAGGGGGAAGCTGTCAAATGTTAGAAATGGTCTATCAGTAGGAATGGGGTAAACTACATACTGATGAGATTTTCAAGGAAATTGAATGACTAAAACTATCATTAATATTCATGATTTTAAATTGCTCTTCTGACCTCTAAGGCTTCTGATCATACTGTGGGTATAAAAGTACCCATTACAATTATATCCGAAATGGCTTAGTATATGAATATTTCAATTTCTGAAAATTTTAACTATTGGGTTTTTTTTTATTACTTTGACCATACAATCAAGCAACCAAGAGATTCTTTAGATTACTGAATTCAGCAGTTTATTGCAACACTTTAGAAGGGTTTTTTTTTTCCTCTGCTTTAGCAAAATGTTTAATTTTTTTTTAAAGATTTATTTATTTGCATACAGAACTGGGGTACAGGCCAGAGGTGTGGTGGGTGAGAGGATTTACCAGAGACAGAGTGTGGAGCAGAACAGGCAGATCAATGAAGTACACTGCTGAGGGGAGCAAAGAGCAGGTCAGGAGAGGTCTGCCGCACCATGTGGATCAGCTCCCTGGCCAGGGATTGAACTCTGCTGCAGTGGCTTCTTAGAGCTTCATAATGCAGTGCTTTAACCCATTGTGCCACCAGGGAGAGCCCGCAAAATATTTAATGTTAAGGCACTGTAAGTCTAAAATCTCAGGAAAATATCAGTGGAGATGCACTGCACAGAGCACACTGGATGCTGAAAAGGAGAGCAATGATTCGTTTGCACGTGCCTTGGCTGACAAGAAAAGAATGTGTGCAAATGTTAAACAGACATGATTTCAATCATCTTCCTGTTCCCCAGTAACAATTTTATCATCATCATTACTCTGGAGAAGGGAAGATGAAAGAAGGATGTTCCCATGAGTGGGTGGAGGGTAGGGATGAAGAATGCAAATGGTGACTGATAATGCTGGCCAGCAAGACAAGTCAAATGACTAGAAACAGCAAGAAAAACCAGACTTGGGAATCAAACGAGCTGTAGCAGATTTCAGGAAGCTGTCAACGGCAGGGGAAGCTGGATCTTTAGGGATGTCCTCTGGGACAGGACTGAGTACAGATGAAGAGAGCTCAACTTGACCTGGAGAGACTTTAGCAGTAGGTGAGGCAATTAGCTGCACAGAGGAGAAAAGACTCCTGGAGTTCCGCCATGCCTCCCTGGCACCATCACACCAAAGCAGGAAGCAAAAATCTGAAAGATTAGGACTTGGCCTAAAACACTCTGAGTTACCTCAAACACATATATAAATTGATTAAATTAGAATGAATCAATTTAGGTATTTCAATTTCATTCCTCGTACTAAGTAGATAGGAAGTTCTTAAAGAAGATCAAGACTTCTACAGAAAATAAAGCATCCTTTGCTCAGCTCAGAGCAACATGAGTTTCATAATCCAATCCTGCTTCACAATAATGAATCATCATATTTCAGGCAGCAGGCTACTTGATACTGAGGTGGAAACAGAGGCTCACACCAACTTCTCTTTCATAGCTCCTCCCCCAGTTCTGCTCCTCTGTGAACTGAATTCAACAAGGGTTTTGGCACTGACAGGAACTCTCAATGCCAGAGCCTGGAATTAAGGGGTAGCTCTCGAAAACTGTGCTCTTTCAGGCTGAAGCCATTCTAGTATTTGTTGTCTGGTATTTGTGTGAATTAATTTCCTAAGTGTGCTCAGGAAACAGGATCAAAAGAGCAGAAGCATCAGAAAGAGACTTCATGCTGGAGTCTGCTTTAGACATTTATCAACCATCTGGCTCTGGGGAGTCCCTCTCCTTCTTAATAATACCACTTTTAGAGCTATTGGAAGGATTAGCAATGCCATATATGAGTTGGTGGGCACACAGGTGAAGCTCAATAAGTCATGACTATATATTATTCCAGTTCCTTCCACTGTGCTAAGAGCCCTGTTCAACTGGAACCGCAGACTGTTCCTCTCTCCAAAGAGAGAGTGTGTTTTCCATGTGTTACAACTCCCCACATATTTTCCTTCCTCCAGAATAGGAGTCTGTTTGCCACCCAGACCACCACCACCCCCTACCCCTGTCAATACCAAAGGATACATTTTTCCCAGTGATGACAGAAATTATCCACTCTCCAGAAATTCCCTCAAAGTCATATCTACTTCCTGGAGGGGCAGCCTATATCCAAGGACTAGTAGACAAATAGGGATAAAAGTCAATCCTAGTTGCCCAAGCCAAAGAAATTCTGAAAGGTCACCCCAGTCTCAGAGCTCAGCTGGCCAAGTGAGATTTTTCAGTGACTGCACAGTCCAACTTTTCTCTCGGCCTATTCTGCTTCCTTACCTTTTCCCTACAGATACTGGCCAAGAGCCCTCCCTCACAAACATCCTGTCTGCTGCTCTCTGACTCAATCAGTCTCTTAAAGAACCATCTGGTGACACGGGCCACTGTGTTCCCTCAGCAGAACCTTGCATCTAACCATTATTTATCACTATTAACACTGCAGTTGCCAACACAAATTTGGTGAAATAAGTATTCCTGGCTCTCTTGTCCATAATTTTTGGTGCCCTACTACATGTCATAGACATGCTCCTTCCTTCAGAAGGGTTCTCAGCCTGCCCACCAACCAAACATATCCCAGACAGACCACTAATTACACAGCAGTTTTATGATACTTGCGTCTGGGAGTGTTGACTAACACAGACATTGCCTTGAGCCTTCCTTTGATCCAGAACAAAACTCTGCAACCACGCCAAGAAGGTTTTTATATTATTGGCTCCAATTCTTCTACACTATGTGAAACTGCCAATTCTTTGAAACAGATTAAGCACCTGCATATAAGCCTACAAGAAGGTATATAAATGGACCATTTTAGAAAATGAGTAGAATAAATATGCTGTAGAAACTTCAGCACAAACAGTGCCCAATTTGTGTTCTCTGAGTTCATTTGCAAAGTAGCTATTTGGAACTCAGAACGCATTACCCCAGAAGCAATGTTCTAAGTGATGGCTAGTTTCAGTGTTATTCACAAAGCCCTAGAAAACTCACAACATCATTTAAATGGTACTGCTTTTATGAAGAAAATACCCTTCACAGAACATGAGGAAGAAAATATGTAGCAACAGGAACATTTATCTCTCTGAAAGCTACACTCTCCTCTCTGCCACACGTTGCTGGAATCATTCATTTCAGGATGGCAATAAGGGCAGGGAATAAACCTATCCCTACCCTTGCCTCTCTCCAGAATCCTCCTTACAGACCTTGGACACAAATGTAATGTTGACTTTATGACCTCTGACCTCTGACTTCTTCTGGATGATAAGAAAAATACAGAAGATGTAAGAATGTCCCTTAATTCCTTAGTCACAAAGAGAATCTTCTCTGACACAGTGCTGAATATCTTTTGGGAGTATCAGTATGTATGCAAGAGTAAACACCATAATTTCCTATGTAGCCTAACAGAGAATATCTGAAGTCAGAAAATCCAACTTCTAGTTTTAATGTATCCACTCCCCCAACAATTCCAACTTGTCACACAAAGGTAATATATATATATATATATATATA
>NW_004567104.1:43585825-43589299 GCF_000260355.1 Condylura cristata | reverse complement strand
TAGTAGAATCAGGATTAATTTCTTTTCAAAAAGAAATGACTAGAAAACTGTCACTCTACAAATTCTGTATATACCAGAAAATATTACTCTTCTAAAATACCCAAAAATTCAACTAAAAAAAATGTATCTTCCACATCTCCTATGTTCAGGTTACCATCTTATATGCTAAGCAAAATTAAAATGGGAGTATAATATAATAATAAATGGAGTATATAGAAGATGTAATCTTTTTTACCTTTAATAAAAGGAAAAGATTATTAATACCAGAGACATTATTTGTACTTTTATAGAAAATATATGAAGAAAATGTGATAGGGGAAATAAAAGAAAATAATTTAATGGGAAGAAATCTGAACAAAACTTTGAAGCAAAATAGAGTCAGGCCTTGAAAGGCAAGTATATATCTAAACAATAAAACATTATTGCACAGATGATGGAGGATTCCTTGGAATTAAGGAGAAAGTTTCCCAGGAAAGAAGATAACATGAGTGAAAGTCAAGGCTCACAAAAGCATAGCTCAAAACTTCCTACAAGTTGTGTTAATAATGGGTGACAGCTATGATTAAACAAATTATCCCCAAATCTTTGGACACTTGGGTTAAGACAGAACAGATCTCAGGCAGATCACCCCATCATGAGCAGTTGTGGGCAGGCACCCCAGTGTGACTTATTGATACTATTCTAATGTTCCCATGACACTACAAAGCCTGTTAAAGAAAACAACGCAAATGAATCGACTTTAAACACACAGTAGATAAAGTGAAGAGACAAGAGAGTCTTCAGTGCTGTACTCGGTAGTTTGGATCTTATTGAGAAGGTAACAGTATGTGTTTGGGGCCAGGCTTGTAAAATTGTTATCACATAATATAAATGGAGTAAGACAAACCTGTTAGGATGTTGTCATGTAAGACAGAGAGAATTAATAAGATCTCAAGTTACTGTGGAACTGAAAAGGAGAGAGTTGCCAGATAATCAGCTCAAGTCACTAACACCTGATTGTCTGTCATATACAAGATAGATATTATCACTTGAAAACAAAAACTGCAAATTGCCCTTTTTGAAATAAGTTAAAATCCATTATGCAGACATCTAAGACCACAATATAATGGTAAGTGGTAAAATAACTGTTAACAAATGAAGCATAAAATGTTGTGGAGATTTAAATGATCACAGGGTAACTTTTATATAGAGATATCAGGTGTTATTTCACAGGTACAGTATTGGTTTGGCAATGAGCCTTCAATAATAGAGAACATTAGCAAAAGAGATTTGGATAAAGGTGTCCTAAGTATAGCAAACAAAACAAGTTTAGTAAAAGACAAAGGCAGATGAGCTTATACTGAGTTGATAATGCACTACAACTGGAATATTGGAAGATGAGCTTGAAGTTATCAGAGAAGTACAAATCAAAGTCACAATGACATACTTCATTCACAAATATGGCAATACTAAACAACTTATGAATGTTGGTGAGAATGTGGAGAACAATCAGTACCCTTATATACTACTTGGGTGTAATACATTGCATGCCTTGTGAAAAATACCTCGGTGCTAACTCAACAAGTTAAACAGAGTTAACAGTGGATCTAACAATTCCACCAGGTATATAATCAAAACAGGTACACACAAAACTTACACAAAGATGTCAAAAAGTGGAAACCATCCAAAAATCCATCAAATGGTAGATGCAAAAGTAAATCCTGGGACCCAGGTTTCCCTTTCCCTCACTATCTGAGGATAAAGCACTCCAATGATACCTTCTCAAGTTAAAATGCCATAAAATGGAGAAGCAATTACTACTACTTACATGAAAAAGTTTTTAAGTGTCACAAGCACAAAAATACTATAAAGTATCATACCAAGTAACATATAAAATATAAAATAACATTAACATAGAGTAAATGCAGGCATGATATGAGAAATACACAATCTGGATAAAGTAGTTCCCCAGGAAGGCACTGGGCAGCACCAATCTCTCTGCTCAGGTTGTCCACTGCCTTTAGAACAGCTGCTGCAAAATGAAGGCTCAAAGATTTCACTATTTGCCTTTTGTTAGGAAACTGAAAATTCTCTTATGTTTGCTTTCAGTAGTCAAAAGCTGGTCTTTAATATGGGAGGTGTGATACAAATTCTTGAAAAGTGAAGAATACCTGTATCCATTACATATAGTGAAATATTATTAAGCTAAAAAAAGAATGAATGATGATTCATGCCATATAACATGGATGAACCTTGAAGCTATCATGCTAAGTTTAAGAAACCAGACATAAAGGGCATATATTTTACAATTCCATTGTATGATATATCCAGAATAGGCAAAGTCATAGAGACAAAAATATCAGTGTATGCCAGGTGAAGAAGAAACAGAAGTTAATGCTGATGGATATGGGATTTCTTTATGGAGTGACAAAAGTGGTTTAGAATTAGATAAATGGTTGTGGTTGCACAATGTTGTGAATATACTAAAAAACTATTAACTAGGTGAGTTTTGTGGTATTTGAAATATATATCAATTAAAAAAAGGGGAGAGAGGGAGACCAAAATGGGGAGGGGAGGAGAGAGGAAGCATATGAGTGAATAAGGCCTGTGGAATAGGTACCAGGCCAGGAAAGGTTCGACTATGACTAATTTTATCTGCTTGCAATCTCAAAAATAAACCAACATTTTTGCAACTTATTAAATTTGAGGACCTTAATTAGCTTGTCCAAGGTCATAAAACTAAGCCACTCAATTGTGAATTTATTATTCAACCTGACTAAAAGCTATATACTTAACATCTGGTGCCTTCTCTAGTATGAGGATAATTTCTCAAATAGACAAGATGGTTATTGTCAAAAAAAAAAAAAGGAAGGAAATAAAGAAGAACATTAAAAATAGGGGAGGTATGTTTGCTTCTATGGAAAGTACAGGTGAGAAATACCCTTCAGCTATATGTTTTTTTTTTAATAAGATTGATTAACAAAATAAGTTTATCATCTTTATTGAACATCTCTTTTATGACTATCCCTATTTCTGTGAGTGAAAATGTAGAATGAAATATTGAGTGTTGTACTTAGAAATTGAAATAATCTTCACATGGCAAAAGAAACTTCCTAGCCCTGCTATAAAATCTTCCCACTTAACAAAAATTCTGCATCCCAAAATCAGAAGCCTGCTAGTTCAATCCAAACACTGCTTTTGAGGCTAATGTCTGTTCAACTCTCATGTGACTAACGGACTTAATCTCATTGTACCCCTGATACCTGAAATCTACATCAAAAACATGCCCTAGGTAACAAATATGGAAAAGGATAAAATCATACAAATGAATTAAAATAAGATCTTTCAATACAAAAAAGAAAATAAAAAGGCATCCAAAGGGACTTCTTTATGACCGAATAATTTTGTCATGGAGGCAAACATACAATAAAATGCATTGACTATATGTGATAGTATTACTTTGACAGGTGAGGGAAAACTTAACCATGTTTCTCA
>NW_004567104.1:43582780-43583780 GCF_000260355.1 Condylura cristata | reverse complement strand
ACCATTCAAGCTGCCTCCTAACTGAAAAAAAAAGATCTCAAAAATTTGCAATAACCCACTAGGTTCTTTAGGTAATTCTCATCAGGACTTCCTCACTGCAAATTTCAGTGAACATTTATGGTCTTGGCCCAAAACCCACTTCTCAGAAGTACCAAGAGGGGATTCATGCTGAGTCAGCACCCAAACCTTCAAAGGTCACACTATCATAGCTCCTGCAAGTCTGCATGATGGAAATCACAAAACTTGCAAACCTATAGAGCTTAACTTTACATTAACAGCAAAGAAAGAGTGCATGGGTTAGGAATAAAACTTTTGATAAAATGAGCTATTCTTTAAAGTGAAATATCAACGAATTCCTAAATAATACAGTTCAACTCAGTATCATCTACTCAAGTTACTGGGACCTACGGGATTGATTAAAATGGGGGCCTCCTAAATGTGACAAGATGCTGGAAGGACAATAAATAAATACCAGCCATGTAGCTCATATGGAATTGTGGTGATCAATTAGTGAGTGACCATAGTGTCATTCACATCTTGTAATAAAAGTAGCTATCTAGCTACAAATCACCATTGTATTGGGCCCTTAAAGCCCACAATATCTCATCAGACTATCAAATGGGCATTTTTATTAGCTGCCTAAAGGAGCTGATAGAATTTGAATGTTTTAGTCATGTTTCAGTACCTAAGACTGCATAAGCTATATCCCAACAATTCACCATAACTAAGCAAATGGATCCACAACTAAGCACACACTGCAGAAGCTGCTCTTATCGTAGCCTTAGTATTTATTGCACATGTGTGTGTGTTTCGATGCTCTAGAACTAATAAAGATGGCTTAATGTTTCTAACTAATATTTTCAATATTCAGTAAGGTAATCAATTTGTCCAATTTTAAGCAGCACAGCTCCATAAAGGAGATATTTGGCATGGAACCTGATTTAAAATGCATTCTTTTCTCAAGTGATTGAAGACTTGTAATGAAAATTTATAATTTGTA
>NW_004567104.1:43577463-43582085 GCF_000260355.1 Condylura cristata | reverse complement strand
ATTTGTCTCTAATATAAATGGGGTTAATTGCTTTTTTTAAAGGAAGATAGGGCTCATTTTACCTACCAGACTGTTTGTATATACAGTCATTATAAACTTGAATTATAAATTGAACTTCCTTGAACCAAGTGCTGCAACCAGAATATGGAAACCAACCTCTGTTCTCAATTTAAAAACTGTGAGCCCCATCTTGGAAACTAAAGACTAAAATTAGTCTGAAAGGCCTCAGATCATATGTTTCTTATCAACTTTAGTTTATCCTGTATTTTTGAAAATGAATATAAATTTTACAATTAGCACAGGCTGATTATATTTTATGTTATCACCCAAAAGTATCACTAGAATTAACTGAATTTTAAAATTTCTGCAAGAGTGGTATTCTAATGGGGCTGAAATTATAAACAAAGAAGAGCTGTTACTTTTTAAAAATGCTATTTTGAAGTCTCCCAATTGGTCCAGTGAAATGTGCCCCCTTCCTACCATACAGTCACAGCCTCAGAATGAAGGATGGAGACAGGCATCCTTCAGGTTCTGTGCCTGTGAAGTGTACACTTATGACATATATTTGCAGCATTTATCCCAACCCTTGTTTAGCAATCCCTCTCCTACTTTTCTCCTTAAAACCAGAACCCAGCTGTTTCACCTCATCCACATCCTACCATCGTCCTCAGCATCATGGTTCCTTTCCCACACCTACTTTGTATATGTATTAACCTAAACACCCAGGGTTCCCAGAATAAAGGAAATACATTGTCTCTGAATTAAGGTGAGCCCTCAGCACTATTGCTACCCAGCTGGTTAATTCTACACAATAGCTATTCCAACTACCCCTTCAAGATCCATGCCACTATAACCCATCATGTTCTCAGCAGAAAATCTTGTGTCCTACTGCACAGAGATTGATGAAGCTAGCAAAATATGGACTCTCGGTTTTGTAGCCCATCTTATCTCCTTTCTGCTAAACTCAGTGGGAAAACTGGCTTTTCTATTATTCAAGGTTAGTTGCACAATGTCATGAGCTAATTCCTTCCTATCTGTTCAATCTCTACTCTATGTCCCCTCCCTAGTTCTTGCCCTGCTTCCAAAAACACAGTGAAGTGGAAGACTCCTGTTTCAGTTCTCTTCTATGGAAACTACACAGCCCCATCTCTTGACAACTATATTCTTTGAAAGAACAGTTAAATACAGCCACCACAATTTGCTATATCTACACCATCACCTCCAAATACTTTTATTCAAGGAAGTCATGTTTTGCTTCTATATCCATGGATTAGTCCCAGCATCGATTGCCATGAATCCGTTTCTCTGTGCATCTTACTTGTCTGCCTGTGAGTGTCAGAATCCTCCTTTCTACTTGGAACATAACTTGCAAACACTACCATCTCTTAATTCTTCTCCCTTTTTGACAATTCCTTCTCCATCTCTTCTCTGGGCTACTTCCCTCAGCCACTCAGTGTCAATGAGCACAGAGATCTACTCTGGTTCTCTTCTCATCCTTTTTCAACAATATCATCCTGTGCCTTCATTTGTCATAGAGATAATACACCAATAATATCATCCTGTGCCTTCATTTGTCATAGAGATAATACACCAATATTTACTCCCTTTTATGTTTGTCACCTGGCATCTCTTCTTCACTCCTGCAATAACTGCTTATTCCTAACATTATTTCTGAAACTCACTTTGTCTCTCTACTTCTACAATTTTCCAACCCATCAACCATAGTATTACTCTGCAACATCTTCTGTCTAATATGTGGCTTGCTGATAACTTTTAGAAAAACAACTAAACTCTTCAGATGGTACTGAAGACCTGTCATTGTTAATCCAAAGAAATGATATCTACATTTTAATCAGTTTCCACAAGTCAGCCATTGTGCTAAGTACTAAATATATATTTCTTACTGTCAATAATAAATCAGGAAAGCACGTGGAATTGTCACAACAGTTACTTCCATGTGTTAACTTGATTAGGTTATAGGATGGCCATAAAGCTCATTAAACATTATTTCTAGTTGTGTCTGTGAGTGTGTGAGAAAAGAATAACCTCACAATGTATATGATCTTAGGAGTGGATCTTACTTGACACAAATAAGGAAAGGATTTTTTTTTTTTTTAGTGAGTCTCGCAATTTATATTGTATCTCATAAAGTAGATAATAATTTTGACCAACAGCCTTGGTAGAGCATAATAGAACAGGCCTTCCAATATCAACATATACATTTAGGTGCTTACAAAGGTAAATTTGAACTAGACTTAAAGGCAGTATACTCAGCTGAGAGAACATTATTGCTGGAGTCAAACTCACCAGAATTTGAAATTATTTATAGCATTTACTAAAGATGTGCCATAGAACATAATTTTTAACTCTGAACCTCAGTTTCTCCATTTTTGAAATAGGAATGAAATAACTAGAGCATAAGCTTTTTGCCCAGAATATAATTGAAAAGTTCTCATAAAAATCTAAATTTGACTCCTAAGGAAGACAGATATCAGGTGCCGCACAATCCCCATTTCTCCCTTTTCATCAGTGCTGCTACTCAAGAACAGAATCAGCTACAGCATAGAATCTAATTAGATTTCATTTGGACCAGCTCAAACACTTGTCACATTCATTATTTCACTATATCCTGAGAAATATGGATGGTTACATTCAGAACTGGAGAGTTAAGAAATTTAAGGTATCATTTGAATAAACATTCTAGGTCCCTTAGGAAAAGCTGCCAGAGTTAAAAATCACAACTGATTTACTCATAAGCAATTTCTAGCTATACTGCTACCAAGGAAAGACCTACTTGTTAGAAGCCTTTATGTTAATCCAGATTTCCTTTCAACAAGAGGGAACTACACAAGCTTGGTGGATGAGTCATTCACTAAGTGCTCCGGCACACAGGAGGTGCGACATGGCAGAGAGAGGGCAACCATCCTCAAGGAGCTTAGGGTACGTGATACGTGATCTGAAAAAAGGCGAGAGCGGGGTCTTCCTGATGGTGCAAGGGGTTAAGTCTCAGCACTATGAAGCTAGCCACAACCACTGCAGCACGAGTTTGATTCCCAGCCAGGATCTAACCCACATGGCACAGCATACGTCTCCTGTCTCAGCCACTGCTATGCTCTCTCACACACCGCTCCCCTCAGCAGTATATTTCAGTCAATCTGCCTGTTCTGCTCCCCACTCTGTCTCTGATGAATCCTCTCACTCCCTGCACCTCTGGCCTGTACCCCAGCTCTCGCATGCATAAATAAATAAAATTAACCTTTAAAAGGGAAAAGTAAGAGTGAGAGCACAGGAAAGAGAGAAAACTACAGAGGGAGAGGAAAAGGCGGAGGGGCATAAGAGACAGGGAGAAAGGAGAGGAAGGGAGCACTGGAGAGGGGGAAGAAAGAAGTAGAGAGAGGGGTGAGAAAGGAGCAGGTGTTGGGTGGGAAAGATGAGAAGGAGGGGGGAGACATGGGGACGGGTCTTCCCAGCTTCGCCTCTGAACTTGAGAACAGTCTGGGTGGTAACAACTGGGAGGACTTCTGGCAGAAGTGGTGGAATCTTCAGGAGCTCGGAAACGCCAAATTGAGCCTAGGATGACTGCAGCAGCTGCAAGCCCCGCACAATTAGAATGTTGGCAAGTCAGGCAGAAAACAGAGCCAGGAATAACAGCGAGCAGCAGCAGAGCCTCTGAATCTGACCATTCCCCCACATGTTTTAAGCATATGTTTAGCCCAGCAGGGGTCATGGTGACAGCTGAAAAGCCTCTTCAGAAGCTGTCAGAGGTGGCATTTATGAAAGTCTCTTGATTCCTTAAAGTGCCAATAAGGGTGTTTCCTTGCACATTAGCATGAAGTGTGCTAGAGAAGAGTGGGTCGGCCCAGGGACCCACTCAGCAAGAGCTGAGCGAAGGCCAGGAAAGCTCACTTGGCAAAGCCAGCGGTCAGGCTCCTGTGGCCTACAGAAATCCTGTCACTACACTGTCCGACGTCCCCGGAAGTCACCCGGGAAACAACCAATAGAGCCTGGATCATCTGAACTTGCATGTCGGTCTCTAAAGAAAAGAGCACTTGTTCCCAGGCAAATCCCCATAAATTGTACTTGGAATAGTGATCTGTTATGTCTAATCTCTATGATCAAAAAAGGCAAATCTCAGGAGTAACTCTGAGAGTTTATGTGATTCATGTCTCCACAAGCCTCCTAAATGATCACATTCCTTACTTGGCCCCTTCTCTGACTGAAACTACTACAAAACTAAAATGCCATAGTTCTGGCTGTACAAATACTTTTTTGACTCCTAAGTTTCTTTAAGACACATACCCAAAAAGTTGACATGACTTTTTAAAAAATAGAAGTAATCATTCCCCTTAACAGTCTGAAATGGAAATGAATGCCTCAGAAAAATTCACAGCTACAAATAGCACCAAATCAGTGTCCATATTTCTGGTCGAAGATCAAATATGTCACATTTCAGACATATTTCAAAAACCAACAGAAGACACTAAAAGTCTACCATTCTAAGCTCATAATAGAAAATTTCTCTGTAGAGTACTTCATAATTTACAGTAAGTTCACACTTAATTATACAAACTACTGGAAAGCTGAGCCTCTTCCCTCTTGCCAGTCACTGTCATTGTTCCACC
>NW_004567104.1:43556169-43577208 GCF_000260355.1 Condylura cristata | reverse complement strand
CTGCCTGTTCTGCTCCCCACTCTGTCTCTGGTGGATCCTCTCACCATCCCTGCACCTCTGGCCTGTACCCCAGTTCTGTATAAATAAATAAATAAATATTTAAAAATAATAATAAAACAAGGCAAGTGCCAGGGTGATTTTGAAAAACTAGAAGAATGTTTCCTGTGGAGATACAGGCATGAGAATAAAGTCAAACACACAGAAGGAAGTTAAGGTCTCACAAGTCACCAAGTCACTGCATCAAACTTTCCTCCTGCTCCAGTACTACAATTATGTCAACAGGGCACAAGGATAAAAGGTTCTGCTTTGAAATAGAACCTAAACCTCTGAGGGCTGTAAGCATTAGAGCAGAGACACTCAAATGTCTGTTTACTTCACTAGAGTTTTTATGCAGGGTGGAGTTAAGTTTCTTGGATAATTCAGTACAAAAATTTATCAAACACAGTTCCAATCACTGAAATCCCAGTTCTAATTATTCTAAATTATTCCTTTCAAATTTCAAAAAGCACTCCCTTCTTCCTCATATTCAAAATATAATCCTTCCTAATCTTTTGTTTGATTGACCGATTAATTTTTTGCCACCTTAACATTTCTTTTCTAATTCTTTCATTCTCTTTAGATGGAAAAGACAGCAGTATATCCCAGTATGTGAAGCACTATCTGACTTCCTGTCTGAACTCTGCCACTGACTGCACAGGGGTCCCTGTGCAAAGAAGTGCACTCTCCCACATCAACGTTCCCCCTTTCAAACAGGAAAGTGGTAACAAGCTCGCCATGTTTTGAGGATCTGAACAGGCTGGAAGATGCAATCACAGTGCAGTAGCCATTACTTTTAGAAGCTGATCTCTTTCATCTCGTCTTAAATGGTGGCATTTCTGAGGCCTAAGTCCCTTTGACTTACTGTTACCTATAACTACCACAGTTTAAACTGGCGAGATCTCAAAAACTTTCAGATCCAACCAATGATTGGAAGACTCTGAAACAGAGAGCTGAGACCAGAATCTGCCCCAACCAGACAAGAGACAGCAGAGAGGGAAGGAAGAACATGTGCCAGAGGCAGCCAACTGGTAAATGAGCCATACAAACCTGAATAGAGTTGTTAATGGGCAAGAGATGTTCATTTTCTTATATTCTTCTAAATAAATAATGCAAGATATTTTTCCCTTTAGAAGGATCCAAGAATGACTTAGAAATGTCATATTTCATCATATTACGTTATTAGTTAATAAGTAAAATAGTTTCTGATGACTAATCAGATATAGTCATTTTGTCAACCAGATTGTGGTTAGTTATGTGCATGCATCAGCCACAATGGATTTGATTAGAAAAATCAAGGCAATAATAACAGACAACCACAAATGCAACTGCAAGACAGCATTACAGCAGACCTCGTACTTTCAGTATATTTGTCCTTACTACAACACACAACTGAAATAAAGTTATTAGTATTTTTATTCTGTTGAAGAGGAAACTGAGTCACAGAAAGGTTAAGAATTCTCAGAAAGGGGCCCACCTGGTGGCTCAGTACTATCAAGCTATTGCTAGTCACTGTGGCATGACTTCAGTCCTGGGCCAGGGAGCTGACCCACATGGCGCAGCAGACTGCTGTCTCATCCGCTGCTCCCCTCAGCAGTGTCCTTCACTAGTCTGCCAGTTCTGCTCCCCACTCTGTCTCTGGTGAATCCTCTCACCTCACAATGCCCCCCACACACACGCACACACACCTCCGACCTACAACCCAGTTCTTGTATGCATAAATAAATAAAAATAAACCTTAAAAAATAATTCCTGAAAGAGCTAGTGGTGGTGATATGATTTGAAGGCCAACTTTAGCTGCTGCAAAGTCCACTGACTTTTCATAACGAAGCATAGCTTTAAATCTGTGAGTTCCCAGCACCCAGCACAATGCCTACCACACAGCTGTTACTGAGAGAGTGCGAATAATTAAACAAGAAATCAAAAAGTTGTATATTCTCCTAAACGTTCCTGTTTGATGCTTACTCTCAGTGTTCTCTAAGAGGTGCTCTCCTTCACCCTGAATTCACTGGACAAGCAGAGTCGGCACTTCGCAATCTAAACTGCTTCCTAAGAGTTGCCTGGCGCCAGCTCTCAGCACTTTTTCAGGCACACTTGATCATTTACAAGTTTTCCTCATCTGCTGACTCCAGGACACGTTTCCAAGTTCTTTAATAACACCCAACACAAATCCAACCTCTTTCTTGAACATCTCTGGCCAAACTACAAGTGTGATCCAGCTCAGATATTCTGCGTCCTTCTTTCCCACAGAATTGACCCCACCCTTCAGGGCTTCCTCTCTCATTTTCCTCTCTGATTTCCTTTACTTCCCCAGCTCACCTGTGCCTTGCTGAACCTCACTTTTTCCTTCCCTTCATTCACAAACCATCCTTCCATACCTATAACTTTCCCTCAAAGTCTCCTTAAATTCAAGTTATTCCTCTATGTCTGTATTTACTAGTACCCATTTATTTGAACTTATAAATTGAGAAAGTCCACATCTAAGAATTTAGGCTCCAGGAATACAGCTATACACGACTTACAAGTAAGGATACAATTACAGGTATGAGTGCTTCATGTTTCTGTGATGATACTTCAAGTATCAAGAATAAAATGAAGGCAGAATATTTCATTGCTTTTGAAATTAACTTATCAAATATAAAATAGTTGCCTTTAAGTTCAGGTTGGCAAATCTTTCTAAATATACTCTATTCTGTTTTTTTAAGTATCATGGAGAAAATCCACTTTTGATGTCTTCCAATAATCAGTGACAAGTTTTTATCATTTCTAATTAAAAAAAAAAGAATGTGCCCTAAAATACAATTTAACTTAGATGTGTGTGTGTGTATGCCAATAAAAATATCAAAATGACTGTTATTGTATTACTTGTACTTCGTCAAAAACATACAAACTGTGATTCTTAGTATAACATCCTAGTTAGGATAATATCCTAATTTATAGAGTCTCATGTAGATAAGTTAACATAAACTCTTACTTGCTTTGGCTACCATCAAATAAATGTCATTCACTCCTGATAAACATTTGAAAACAGAGAGGAGCAAATTAGCAATCTCTTCTTAGATGGGCTGTTTCCCTCTACTCTCTGATTTACCTCCAGGGGGCAGTACAACTCTGACGATCTGCTCTGAAGTCAGACTCCCCCAGCTGGAAAACTGCTCTGTCAGTTTCATCTATATAGGGCAAGTTATTTACTGTAAGGCTTGGTTTCTTGTGCATAAAATGAAGAAAAGAACAGAACCTACATCCTAATACTATTGTAAAGATGAGATGATAAAATAACCATTTATAGCAAGGGTCCATCAGTACTTGTTTCTTTCTATTTCATTTATCATCATTATCTTAGCCTTCCCTTTGATATCATCACTAAATATAATCTGTTCAGCTATAACATGTTAAGTACCTAATACTTGCAGGGCTATATGGGTGGTGAAACTAAAAACACAACACACCCCTCCTCTTCATTAATTCACAATCCAAAGGAAGAAAGCAGACCTGTAAACGATAAATAGAACAAAGCAATATGACCAACAAACACCACAAAAGTAAAAAAGAGTGTAAGTTCTTACTTCTAGCAAGGCAAGTAAAAGGAGAGGGGTTTCTTGTCATGTTAGAATGTGAATAAAACTGAGTTGCACTGAAGATGCTCATTCTCCCATACAGGTACCATCCCTAACTGTCTGAGAAAGGCACGTGACTTGGGTTAAGCCAATTAGCTGCTCTTCACTGGCCATTCAGTTCCTGAGAGATGTCAAGTTGCTGACATAGTCAGAGAAGATCCCTGGCACTCTTAGTAGAGCGGTTGGGTACCAATGGCAATGGCAATAGGAATTAGCCATCCTGATGAGGTGCCCTGCAGCGGGATCTCCCTCTGTCCTCATGCTTAACCCTCCTGAGTTCCCTGTCTCCTGCATCATATCTCTAGGCCTCTAGGACACAGTGAGAAACCCAGTGTGCATCAACAAATTATTTTTCTGCCAGTGATGGACAGAGCTTTTCTATTATTTGAAACCAAGAACCCCCAACTTATACCTAGGGCCTTCAAGTAAAACATTCCATCCTCATTGGGAATGTTGCTCTGGCTTGCCAACTGGCCTCTGATTACCACTTTGCTCTGTTTATAATAGAGTGTTCTGTTGCCCTTTTCAGTATAAACAGATTTGTCTGTAAAATTGTATGTTAACAAAATGCACATCAAGGAAGGTGTCACCAAAAAAATTCTTCCAAATCCTCCATTCATCCTTCCACAAAAGATTTCCTTAGTCTTTTCATTTATTTTTGATAAGCACTGAAGAAGAAAGCAGCAAATATGAGGAAGAATAATGAAAGGAAGTAGAGAAATAAATCATTGATGGTTTTCTGGTAGAAGTCACTACTATAGTCACCTTTGTTTTCTTCTTGATAATCAGGTTGATCAAGTTGGTTTGTTTTTTTTTTTAAAGTTAATTCTCAGCAATTAGACACTTAAAGTAGATTCAATCACAGGCCCACTAGGCCTGTAGACTACTGAAAAAGATTAAGTTAAATGTTCTTCCCTATAGAAGCCCTTAACGAACAACAGACCAAGAAATCACATGTTGAGAATCACTTCTGTGAACATTGTAGGGAGATACCCTGAACTACTAAAAAAGAGAAAGTTTAGCTTTGTTGCTATTTAGGTTATAGGATACACAGGGAACAAAATCAAGTAAGAACATTTTATATGAACAATTTATACAATCTGAAGAGAAATCAGAGTATACTGCACTAAGAACATTTTAATAAACCTTTCCACTTTCTCATCCCCAAATTTCTTTCTCCAGCCTTTATCACTACCCAGCTGTCTCCAGATTTTATTTTGTATCCACTTTAACTGTGAGGTCAGAGTTAAGCCTTTAGGAATGTGTCTCTCTATAGGCAGAAACCTGATTCCCTCTGAAAAAACTCTTCGTAGACCTTGGGAAAACTGCCGTTGCTATCACATGTACAGAGAGCTTTTGCAGTGGTAGGACTTTAAATGTTCTGTTTGTTGGACTGCCAAAAGGTTACTGCTCCCTGGAGAACTGAGCCAGTTCCTATAAACCCCTCCCACTGACTCATATGTTTGTCTGGCTGCAGCTGCTGAAAAAGATGGGAATTTAAAAGCTGCTACACAAGTGCAAAAGCAATAACCAAAATAGTGGCAATATCCTCAGGTCTTGAATAGAAAATATCTTTACCGAGAAAGACAACGGTTGGGTAGAGATGTGAGAGAGAAAACAGTGGAATACAGAATGGATAGCGGTGAAAAGAAACAGGAAGGAAATCACAAGTTCTCAGGGCTGGAAATTATTTTGCTCTGTGACCTTGCTAAAGGCAGTCTCATGAATTTTTCTTCCCCCATCGTTTAATTTTCTTTGGCCTCGATTTCCTGCAAGTTGATGTTGATAACTTGTCCACTGTTACAATGTTATTATAATCTTATTCTTCAGCAGTGTTCAGAAAACAATCTAGTTAGGCTTTTTTGGGAGTTGGTTTGTTTTTTGGTTTTTGGCTTTTTGTATTATTATCATTATTGTTATTGCATTACTTCCATCTTAACAACACCCTACACAAAGTAAAGCTTTCTTAGCTCTCAAATGTGCGTAAATGCTGCCTTTCATTCGGCAAGAATCCAGAACACAAACTGGTCAGCTAGCGCCATTGTCTTCCAAGACTCAGAATCCATTTCTAAAGCTTCTATTCCCCTCACCCGCCTCCATTCTCATTCCCTGGTGTTCTCAAGTTCTCCCTTCTCTCTCATCAAACAGGAAAGTGCTCTAATAAACATTGATCTAAAATGGGAGGGAGAGCTGCCATTCTCAGCATTTCTTCCACCTTCAAAAAGAGACAAAAGAAAAGGATGTTGTTCACTACATAGAAATTGCTAATATGGGAAGTTCTTATTCATAGATTGTGTTAATTGTGGGTAGTAAGTGTTCTCTGAAACCTTAATAATCACATTGATGAGACAAGACGAAAGGACAGTTTTCTAAAATTTCACAACCTTTTCCTCTAATGCCTATCATATCACAAATCCTATGCAACCCATTTGATTCAAAAACAGCTGGAACACTGCAAAATAAAAAACATGACCACACACTTAATGTCATTTTTAATTTCTGTTAGTGTTTAAGAGGTATATATGTGGTTAATATTAAACTTCTTTTGACATTTTTCTCTTTAAAGAAAAAGGCAGTGTCCTTTTTTAAGATTCATTCACCTAAAACAGCACTTTAGAATTTCACTAACTGTACCTGATATGCTCAGTCTGTAACCCTGTAATCCTGACTCCACCTCGCCTATAGTTTTACAGGAATGTTCTGAAAATGAGTACCTAATCCTTGGACCACTCCATCTGGTTTTGTTTTTAGATCTTGCTTAGGTAGGTCTTATCAAAAACTCCACAGATTCATTATCTGTCAGTTTCTTAGTATATTTCCACAAAGATCTAAAACTATTTATAAACTGCTTCACTTCCTGGAAAGTTTTTGCTACTCCAAGGAAACTTCTAAAGTTTCAGAATGTCACTTTGGATCTGGCTATTTGGCACTGATCCTATTTTTTTTCCCCCGCTGGGAGGAAATGTTGGGAAAATTCAGATTTAAATAAGCCTAGCTAGCTTGTTTGTTTTACTTTGTAAAATTGTGTCTCCCCAACAAAACTATAAACTCTTAAAGGACAAGAAACATGCCTGCCATGTGTCTGTTAGTTAGTTGGCTGCATTATCACTACAATCACCCCTCTAGAGCCAAGCAGGGTCCCATGTACACAGTGGATGACAACAGCATTTCAGTAATGAGCACTGACCACGGTAATTCATTATTTAAGGCTCCTTTTGGTGGCCAACAATTTTGTTTATGCAGACAAATGAAAATGTGAATGATATGGTTGCTTGGGCTATGAAACACAAACTCACACTTTTCTCCTAATTAAGATCAGTGTAGGCAAAGGTGGGGGAGAAATAGTATTATTCACTGTCGTTGAATAATTCTAATCTCATGGAGCTCAGCCCCCTCGCCTTTTAGATCACCAGTGAAAGTGTACTTTAAGCATTAGAGCAGCAACCTTTTTTTTTCTTTGGGGGACTTATTTTTACTTTGGGCCATGACTTCCTCCATCATGTTTGTAATGTATGTACTTTAGGATTAGTTCAAAGCTGCTGTTACTGATTAGTCATCATTTCTGTTGTACTTTTCAGAAATTTGACTTTAGATATTTCTTTCAGATTTAAAATTATACATCTATAGTAACCTATGCACCCATGTATTTAATAGAATTGCCTGCAAAATTGACCTACCACTATAAGTAGGTCGTTAGACTTCATAGATACTGAATAAGTCAGTTCAGTTTTTACTTTGTTGTAATAGCTAGTTTCAAAATTAAATGGGGTTGGGAAGGGTGACCTCAGTTGGATCCTAATATTGAATAGTAACATTTAAGACACACTTTGGTCTCTTGGGGTTAATGGCAAAACATATATGTAACTATGCATGTACAAATATTTACGTGTATTTATATTAAAAATATTTTTTGGTTAAACCATAAAAAGGCATCTCTCTCACTTGTGATCCAAACTGATTCCCTTTCATTTAAAAACAACAGAGGGGTGAGTAAGAGGGGGAGGTACAATGAGGAGCATTCTGGTGATGGACGTGGGGCGGTCACATACATCTGAAAAGGTGTGAACCTGTACCCCTACATTCTATTATACACCAAGGTAACTTCAACTTAAAAGAGAAAAAAAGAGAGACAACAGAAAGCAAACTGTTTAGGAAAACAAAACAAATATCTGTTGTGGACTCACTATCTAACAATATTCTCTGGTATTCTCCTAATAACCTTGCTGAGCTGTCATCATCTATATTTTATAAATGGAGGAACTGTGTCATAGAGGAGTTATTTTCTCCAGCTCTCCTTAACAAGCCTAGCCTGGGTGCAAGGCCGGTACCTTTTGCACGACAGCAGACTCCTAGAATACCCAGCTGAGAATCCCCACCAAAGCAGCCGCTGACACAGATCTAGAGTATTTGTGAGATATGTAGAAAAATAAAACCCATTTTCCCATCAATATAATTTTAATGGTTTTTCTCCCAAGCTAGTACACCAAAGCCTGTTTTACCTAAAATGAGTTCAAATGACTTTAAAAATTATATAAGGAATAAAATAATAGTATTGCCCATGTACATACAGTATTTCAATTTAAATGTCTTATATGGCCATATCATAAACCTAGCCAAATAGTCATTCTTGACATACAATGATAAAATATGAGAATTTGAAGGAACCCAGTAAATAGAATGACCAAATCTCAAGAACGCGGACAAGGGGCTTTCAGTTTTAAGTTGGGACTAAGGGGGGGTCTCAGTACATAGGACTGATTTTCAGTACTGAAAATCAGAAAAACCAGGCAAACCAGGACAAGTTGATCACTTTACCTATTGGCTGGGCTGCCCCTTCATTGCATAGATAAAGCAGCCAAGGCAAAGAACACATAAGGTCAAGGAGGTACAGACATGGACATTTCTACTCTTTTTCTCCTAGTTATGCAATCTCTTTTAGTCTTTAGGTATATTTTAATTCCTCAGACTTAATCACTACTTTAATCTTTCATCATTTCTACTACCCATTAGTAGGTGTGTGTTAAGAAGCAAATCTTTGTTTCCTTTGTATTTTCAGATTAGTTCAACTTCTGACTAACTGAATGCAACTCAATTTGTGTTTATTAACTGCCATTCAAAAACTCAATTGTGTTTGTTGGGGGAACTAAAGTCTTTATTCACGCTGCATTGGGTCAGGTGGACATTGATATATTAACATAGAAAACTCGGTACTTCACAGGGCAACATCTTCACCAATTTTTCCTTTATTTCCTAAATTTTATGTAATGAACATGTAGTACTCTAACACAAATAAAGGCATTTCTAAAACACAGCTTACCAGTGTCTGGTTCCCCTCCTCCCTACCCCACCCCCACCCCATTACACAAAGGACTGCTGACTCAGGAGGTGAAAAACATTCCATCAGACAAATAACTCTGGGTTGTCACAGCAGCCAGAGGTTTTTTGGCCAGCAGAACAACAATAAAGTATGTTATTCTCCTCCCTCCCTGTCTCTCACCTGTTGCACACACAAATCACTTGTGGTGACAAAAGAGAACAATCCAATGAAAAGATTCCAATCTGTTTTCCTTGGCAAATCAATAAACATGGTCCCAATTCCTTTCATATTAAAGTCTGAACTGGCAGTAGAACATGCCTAAAAATTGAGGCAGAACTTGAGACATGAGATTTCAAAGAAGGAAGTTTTTATTCCAGCTGGGCTGCATCTCCACATCTGCCAAAATGCTCATGGTCCAGAGTTGTGCATTTTGAATTATGCTCTTCCCCTCTTAAAAAGATAGGAACCATGTGCCCAAACTCATTAAGGAATTACCCAGTAAATACTCTGACTCCTAAGTTCCTTTCTCACACCAAGGAACTTTCTTTGATCAGTAAAAATGGTATATTATATTCATTATAAACCTTCAAGTGAGAGTAACTGCCAAGAAATTCCAACAGAGATGAAAATACCAGAATTTTGAAGTTGACCCACAACTGCTCCTTTATTCTGCTGTGCACTGGGATTCAAAGAGTTTAATTCACTACTATTTAATCTTGCAAGTGTTTCTACACCCATTTGAAAAATTCCTCTTTCATCTTTTCCCTCCTTGAAATTCACAAAGTATCCTTGTCCTATAACTTGAAACTACACCCTGGTTTCATGTTATCATGGTGCAAAAGTAGGGATGAGTTGATGGCCGCTTGCTATTTAACAGTGCACAGCGACACACAAATGGTGTTATGTGTGGCCTCCCCTCTCCCATCCCTCCTTCATTTCCATATGCCAAAATGAGTAGTGGTATAGACTGGTAGAGGGACATGTCCATCACCAAATGATAGTCTGGAGTGAACATCTGATCAGGAGCAAGGGTAACTGCAGAAAGGGTCAAGAGCTGTCCTGTCTCCTTTCTCTACAGAGACCAAAGATATTTTTAGGGTCAGCTTGTAGGGTCACTTCTTCTGTTCAACTGGCTATTATTCCTCAGAGTTGCTGAGCAGAACAAACCCCAAAGCCATGATGATGCCTTTTACGAAAGCCTTGATAAGCTCAGTACCAAATGCAACTCTATCAGCATTCCTACTTTGGGGCAAAAGGCACAGAAACAAACTAACACAGTGGTGCCTGCATCAGAATCACTTAGACTGGTCAAATTACCCAAGCTGCTTCTATCCCCAAGACACTGTGAAATGCACTCATCCTTATCCACCTGCGCTCCCCTTAGGAATCATGGCTCTCATAACTCCAATCTACTGCTGCTCTTAGGATCTGCCATGAATTAACCTACTGCTTCAAGTGGTAAATATCAGCATTTGAAATGTGCAGACTGTGATCCAGCAGCAAGTCCACTTACAGGAATTTTTGCACAAGAGGCAAAAATATGCCTGTTGCAAAGTGATATTCATAGCTGCTTATAAAAAAAGAAAAAGAAAAAGAAGAAATCAGTAAAATAATAGACTGATTAAATAAATTATGATATTAAAGCTGTGGGGTTCTATTCAGCAGCTTAAAAGGAAAGGTAAAAATCTGTATTTGCTGATTTAATAGAGAAAAATAACTCCATTCTCACTGATTTTGACTGTCTGTGAACAATTATGGTTATTACACAGTAGCAGGGCTGAGAAAGGGATCTTGAAACTGGACAACTACACAATTTCATAAAAGCACTTGGAGCCTTTTCTTACAGCAAAGTTACAGAACTTCTAGTCTACGTGGCACAGCATATTGAGATGATGTCCATTTCCTACAGCCTTGTCAAAATTGTTCCCAGTTGCCAGATAAGTTGCTGCTCCAGTGAGTGGCCCCTCCCCTCTTTCACTCAAGAGCATACACAATCCTCCACAGTTCCACCGGGGCACAGGGAAACAGATTTGGGAAGCTAAATTTTAGGAAATGCCAAAGTTACCTGGTATACATCGCTGCTTCTCTCAAAGTCTAATATCCTAAGGGGAAAAAAAAATATGGACTATAACTAGTCCATATAACTATGCCAAAAAATATATATATATATATAGACAGATAGATATCTGGGGCTATTTGTACTCTTCATCATGTGTTATTATTAAAGTCACTTTGAAATGGTATGTGAAAGAAGCAAGACACAAGAGATCCTAGACTACATGATTCCATCTATGTGAAATGTCCAGAAAAGACAGCGATGGAAAGGGGAGTAGTGGTTGCCTGGGGCAGAGGTAGAAACAGACTGACTGCTGCAAATGGAAGTAAGGAATCTTTCTGGGATGATGGAAATAGTCTGAATTTGAGCTTTGGTAATGAATGCATGACTCTGTAGGATTACTAAAAATCACTGAGTAGTGCATTTTAAAGGAATGGATCTCACAATGTGTAAATTATATTTCAGTAAAGCTCTCATGAAACAGGTTGAAATAATATTTAAAATTATAATTAGCCAACTACTTAGATTTCTAAACAGAAATATATCAATTGTAAAACGCGACTTTCATATGCTGATATCCCTTTTTTCATTTAAAAATATGTCATATTTTAAATTATTATTTTAAGAACAAATAAAGTATTCAATCTTGAATCTGCGCACAAAGTAACTAGGAGGAAATATAAGGAACATTACTTTTAGTGTGAGAAACTTGAGTTTCCTTGAAGGGAAAGTCTTACTTCCTTTGTGCATTTTAGTACCATTCATTATTTTTATAGGCATATATTCTGTATTTAAAAGATCTAAATTTTCCTTAATGTCTATGTGTGTCATTTGGTCTCTGAGAGGCTGTCACCAAGGTTTTCAGCAAATAAATTATTTATAATTAAATATTCCAATTTCAGGACAAAAAGGTAAAGTACTTGCTGTTTCTGGAAAATGTGACTAAGGATTTCATGCACAGTGTCCCTTGACAAATGTTCCATAGTAAGGCTTAACAGAGCAGGCTATGTTTCTATTGATGGGACAGAGATAATTTTAGGCCAGAGGTTGGCTAACTTTTTCTTACAGAGCCAAATAATAAATATACTAGTCTTTGCAGACCGTAGTATATCTGTCTCAACTTCTCTGATGTTGTAGGTCAAAAGCTGCCATAGACAACACATAAATGAATGAATGGAGTCGACTGTGCTAGCAAGCCTCCGTAAGAGGGGAGCGAATGCATTTTTTTTAACATTTTCTTGAATTTGTATTAGAAAGACATAACTAGCACATCAAGTTCATGAATTCATAAATATTACTGCTCAGGTATAAGCTATGTTTTTTATAAATTGGAGATTTAAAGAAAAATAGTAATAATAGAAGGCTTTGAGTATGACAAAAATTATAAAAGATATTTACAAATGACAAACTATAGTTGTGTTCAAATACAAATTTATCAGCAATAAATTGTTTAGAAATTAGATTTCTAAATAGAAATATATCAATTACAACAGGACTAGGTAACTCTTACAGAATACAGTATTTGAGAAGGTCCTTGAAAGAAATATTAAAATGCACACCAACCCCGCCCCCAAAGATGTCAGTCCTTACTATTTACTGGATCAGGGCCTCCCTGGTGGCCTAGGGGCTGTCTCTGCTCTATCACCACTTCATAATATTGTGTTTGTCCTTTTGCTTCTATCACTGAGGCCTCTGAATCTGGATATACTTCAAGGAACACAGGTTTTTTTTGTTTGTTTTTTTAAGATTTATTTATTTATACATACAGAACTGGAGTACAGGCCCGAGGTACAAGGGCAGTGAGAGGATTCACCAGAGACAGAGTGGGGAGCAGAACAGGTCGACTGACAAAGTACACTGCCGAGGGGAGCAGTGGGCGGGTCAGGAGAGGTCTGCTGTGCTATGTAGATAAGCTCTGGAGCAGGAATCGAACTCATGCTGAAGTGGCTTTAGCTTCTTAGTGCTGTATTTTAACCCGCTGCGCCACCAGGGAGGGCCCTAGATGTTAACTTTTTAAACTCAAATATCCTTTGTTAAAAGTCTCCACAAGTGCCATTACACCATGAAATACAGTTTTCATTTATAGTCTCAGTATGCCTACTTGAGATTATACTGTGTTCAGTTCAGCTTTATGGAACTTAGATGTTGAACAACTCTAAAAAAGCCACACATTTAGGAGGATGTAGGATGAATAATGGATAATGGATGGGTGGATAATGAATACAGAAGTTGTTAACACAGCTAATAAGCACTTATGTGCAGGGTATTCTCCTGGGTTCTAGGAACTCGAAGAGGTCTCTGCGAGGACACAAGCAACAGGTAAGTACCATCCTGTGGTATGTGCTATAATGGAAGGAAGTGCTTAGAAGTTTACCTAAATCAGACGTGGGTAGTCATGAAGTTTTGTTGGCACAAATTTGAAAAAAATATATGAAGTAACCAGTTAAAAATTATGGTAATTCATGCATGATGAGTTAATTTAAAAGAGAAAAAAATGTTTCTATTCACTGGGCGGTCTATTTCTGACTTTGATCTCCATAGACCATTTCTGTGGGAGACACCAAGAACAGGAAATACCCTAATTACCAAGAGCCCATAATCTAATCAAAGCAATAAATCTACGTTTAAAGTGACATTTTAATGGCAGACAGTGGGATCACGTCCTAGATGTGCCACTTATTAGTTGGGTGATTTGGAACAAGTTAGATAGTGTCTGAAAGCATCATATATATATAATGGAAAATAATAGCATATACTTCATATATTTGCTATAAAGCTTAAATGGAATAATGCAACTAAAGTACTCAGCCCAAGCTTGTGAACTCAACAATTGTGGGCTGTCACACAAACACAATTAACATGCTTAATCTTACAGTGAGTGCACAAATATTTAAAGGAGCAAAAAATCATTTTCAAGGGTCCTCCCTGGTGGCACAACAGGTTAAAGCAGAGCACCATGAATTTACCCACAGCCACTGCAGTACGAGTTCAATCCCCGCCCCAGAGGTGACCTACATAGCATGGCAGGCCTCTCCTGACCAGCCCGCTGCTCACCCCAGCAGTGAATCTCACTCGATCTGCCTGTTCTGTTACCTACTCTATCTCTGGTGAATCCTATCACCCCCACACCTCTGTCCTGTACCCTAGTTCGTATATTCTTGTATACATAAATAAATAAATAAAACTTCTAAAAAATAATTTCAAATGTGATGTTGAAAAAATGTTTAGCAAAGATGCTGAGATTTGGGCTAAAACTTAAAATCAACATGAAATAAAATTATATATGGTGAAGTGAGCAGCAATGAGGAAAAGTCCAACATAAACTGTGGTGATGAGAAGACAATAGTTGAAGCAGAGATAACATAAAGAAATGAGAGAAGTTGACTCCAAAAGGTTAGTTGCGACCAGATCTCAACAATAATTCAATGCAAGGAAAACATATTTGAGTTTTGTTTGGTGCATGATTGGGAATGAGTACAGGTTTTGTTCAGTAAAGTAAAATGACCAACGCAGTACTTTATCAGAACAAATGGAAATGGGAGACAAGTCAACTAGAGGTGAAGGCAGTAATCCCACTGAAGCAATGAGAACATAGCCTACACAGGACACAGTAGAAAGATGGAGCGCAGAAAGATTTGAAGGATAAAGAACAAGATACATTTACTGAATGCAAGTTCTGATCATAGCCCTAATCTGAAAATTGTTGTCTGGTCACATTTTCCTAATGAATGCTTACATCCCTGAACTCCTATTATGAAATTCCTGAGAATATCACTGGAACTGTCAGGTAGTCTAAAGGCTGAGAAGGGCACTTGGCTCACCAGGAGGATTAAAACAGTGTTGACACTCATAATAACACAGCCACCATTGCTGCATACCTATGCTCCTGGCAGCCTAGTCACAATAGGCCACAGGTAGAAACAGTCAAATGTTCACTAGTGGATGGATGGATTAAAAAAAAGTACAATGTATACATACATGGAATATTAATTCAGTCTCAAAAAAGAATTAACATCTAATATATGTTATAACATAAATGAACCTAAAAGACAACACACTCAGTGAAATGTCAGGAGCAAAAGGACAAAGATTCCATGATGCCTCTTAAATGAAACCTCATTTCATATTCATAGAGACAGAAAGGAGCATGGTTGGAGGGCTGGACAAGAAGAAACTGGAAGTTAATGTTTAATGGGTACAGACTTTCAATCTGAGGTGATAAAAATATTCTAGATATAGATAATAGTAATGTTCATACATCATTGTAAATGTACCCAAAACCACTTAATTTTTGAATAGGTAATATGGAAAATTTTATGTCATGTATGTATTATCACAATTAAAAAATAGCAATGCAATCTGATGTCCTAAGAGCATGCGCACTCAAAACCAGAAAAAGGTAAGCTTTGCCAAGCCATGTAAGCTCAGCTGCTCAGCCAAGAGAGACCCCCTCCCAGACACTATTAATTGGCCTGTCCAACTGGAAAAGTGAAAAGGAAAAAATGCCAACCATCACCTACATCAAAATGATGACAGTAACACAATAGGGCTTGCCTCTCTGCTTTTCATTTTTCCTGGTCTGACACTAAAGATAAAAAGACAGAAAGTCACTTTACTAGTTAAAGCAATCCCCTACACGATACTTCTCTTAATAACACATTCCTTGGAGAGAGGAAAATTAACTTGCCTGTCTCTGTGTTCTTAAGTCCAAAGTCCTGACCAGTGTTCCATTGACACATTTGCTGAGTTTTGAAGACTAGAATTACTTAATATACTTTTATCAACTAAAATTTTCCCAAGTGCTAGATAGAATGCAAATACGGAAATATAAGAAATGGCTTTGAAGATCAAAGAATCTACTTGAAGGAACAAGAATTATGCAATGATATAATAATGAACAATATTAAACAGAATATAATTAGGTGCTAAATTGTGTAGTACAGATTATAAGTACTCTGGGAGGTCATAAAAATGTCTAACATCCTGTAGAAATGAATAATGGGTCAGGAAATTTTTACTCACCGTGTACTTACAGAGCTAGCAGAGAATCCAATAAAATGGATGGAGGGCTTTTTTAAAAATCCATTATTTTAATTTTATATGTAATAAACCCACTCTATCAAATAGCTCCTTTCTTAACTTTTTGCCACATTTCCTTTTTTTCTAAGTCTCCTTTTATCAGTAATTAGGAAATGCCTCAAAGGAAAGTAAATAAATATGCCAACAACCATTTGAAAGAATGTGTAAATTGCCTTAAAACAGCACTTAATGAAAAATTAGTAAATTCAGCCATCATAAACATTTCATTCAAAGCTTGATTTGTACAGACAAAACTAACAAGAAATACCTTTATGACTTCCCTTTTTCCTACACAACAGCTAATGAAATCCAAGGAAAATTTTATTCATTTAGCATCAGAACTCAGGCTATCTGCTTTAAAGTGGGAACTTCCTATGCTTCTGCATATCACAGGTCAAACCAGAAAGGAATTTGGTTTCTACAAACATTTAAATTTTGAGAATATGTGTGTAAATATCGATATGTTTTCTGGTCAACCTCAAACACTAAAAGTCTGTATGGTTTTAATCCTTAAGTAGTGCAACACAGAAACAAGACATTAAGTTCTATTTCCTGGACTGTCACTGACTGTAATCTCTACCACTTCTCTTCATACCTTCACCTGAGTAGCAATCAAACATATTCTGCTCCATCAGAACTCAGTAAATCTAATGCTCCCTGGCATTTCTGCCAAGAGTGAACCCACATAACAATGGCAAGATTTGGGGTTGCTTTGGGTAATAAAACACTGAATAAAAAAACAAGCTCTTACTTTGAGGCTTAATGCAATTTTGATTAGATGAATCAGGAATTCAGAAGGGCTCCTCATGCTGGTCTTTCATCCCATCCACCTGCCAGCTGGTAGCTGAGGCCTGAGGCTTACTATTCAATTTAAATACCTTGTGCCTCGATGGTACTTGTTTCACTCATATTTTCACTTGGTCTCATATTCATTCATCCTCTTCCTTCCTCCACCCATTCTCACCCCTCTCCTTGACCCCATATAGCACAGCATGTCTCATCTTCCAGGAAGAAATAGAACTAGGGAAAGACAAGAGAGGTGACTGGGGTGCATATTTGAAAGAAGGCCTCATTCCCATGTGCTGTCCTGAACTTAGGGAGCACTTTCTTAGGAGTAAAGCTCTCAGAGCACAAAATGTAAGGAGGTACTCACTGTCTGTCACACAAGGGTGCCTGTTGAGTACCCACTTAAACTCTGTGCCCCAGACCCATCATACCTAAATCTAGTCCTCGCCCTGCTTCCAGATTCTCTCCTTACTGACTCAATAGTGGGGTGCTTACAGTCAGACAGCTCAGGAGAGTCACACTTCTTACCTGGTGGCTTCTTCCATGAGGTAGGGAGTTGAGGTAACGGGTTAGAAAGTTCGATGCATGTCAGTGGTATGGTGTTGCTTCCACCATTCATGTTGCCCAAAGCAGTCCAGGGCTCTATCCGGATCCATGCATAGAGAAGTAGATACCATCCCTGATAGTGTGCAGAAGAGCAAGTGGCATGACAGATATTGTCCATCTTTAGAAATACATTCTTCTGCATTTTCCTTTATAAACTGTCTTTCACCCTAAGATAGTCCAAATGTATGTCCTAGCCTCTAACTTACTTGCCTTTGAGTTCAGTATACTGCAATAGACCACTCCTAGACTGACCCGTAATTACAATCCTGAGATTCCCTGCTTAAAGCTCCCAGTGGCCCAGCTTATGAATAAGAGCCACACTCTTCTAGCTGTTGTTTAACGTGTTCCATGATTAGCCTTTTCACCTGTTCTGCATTGAATTGCCAACCCCGCCCCCCACCCCCAGAAGAAATGTTCAAATCCTAACTCTAGTACCTATAAATGTGACCTTATTTGGAAATAGGGTCTTTACAGATGTAATCAAGTTAAGATGATTTCTAGCCGGATTTAGCTGCGGCCCTGATTGAGTGATTTCTATCTTTATAAGAAAAGGAGAGAGATCTGGACAAAGAGACACAGAGGAGACAGAAAAAGTCCCCATGAAGAGAGACCAGAAATTTGAGTGACACATCCATCAACAAGATTCATCAGGAATAGGAAGAGGCAAGGAAAGACTTTCCACAGTCTTAGAGGGCTTGTGGCGTTGCCAACACCTCTAATTCAGGCCTCTAAGTAACACTTCTGGCCTCCTGACTATGAAAGAACAAAGAAATTTCTGTTGTTTGAAGCCACAAAGTATGTGTTAATTTGTTCTGGTATACCTAGGAAACTAACATACTACTCCCTCAATTCTACCTCCCCACTGCCTCCAAACACTTTGCCTTTACTTATGTCTCTTCTCTATCCCCAGTTTCCAACTAATTACTGCATCTCTCTGTGCCCTTTTGTTCCACTAAAAGGCAGGACAAAGCAAAGGAAAGCAGTGTACACATTTACAGTTTGTACACACATAAAAATTGTGGCTGAGCTATAATTAGCATCTTGTGCAGTCTGCTAAGAAGGGCTACTTGCCCCAAATGCTGAGTCAGAGTATACCTGGTATCAAGTGAGTTTGTGCATGTGTAAACTAAAAAGAGTTGAGAAGATATCAAAATTTTTAGTAAGTGCCTAGAGTTAAAAGTAGGACAATTGTTTACGTGTAATGCTCTTTATTCGTCAAAAAGGAGAAAAAAAAAAAAACTGAGATGCCAATTTATAGAAACACATCACACTAAGGCTCTAGGAGCCTTTCCTTGGCTGCTCACCCCTTTTCTGTCCAAAAAAAAAAAGCTCTGAATTATAATGACTTTAATTCACTGGACTGAAAATTACTTCCAAATGTTAATTCAATAACCAAGAGTTTTAAAGCAAGGTTGTCCACATTACTGTTTCCATTTCGATTGTTGAAAACATTGCATGAGAAGCTCCACAAGGAAATAACAAGCCATTTATCATTTTCTGGAAAAAGACCTTCTATGACAACATGTGCAAAATAAATGCATTTCCTTTTAATAATGGTAGAAATGTTATCTTATAATACACATTGATCACACAATTATGAACATAAAACATACCAGAGATTTGAGGGACTGAAGCTGGAATCTAGAAGTGATTGTCCTGATGTATCTGTGAGGGTTTGGAGGGTTTGGAGTCCTAAATGCCAGGTGCTATCACACCCTTAAAGGAAAGGGTGACCTGAAATGCATTCAGGGCAAATGAGCAACATGAAGAGACTTGAGAACAGCAGAAGAGTACGATGATGCTTAACTTGAATCACAGAATTTTTTTTTTAATCAACTATCTCAATATATAAGGACAATTTTTCTAGTAAAGAATCAGACTTATTTTTATAGCTCCAAAAGTAAACACAAATAAATGAAAGTTAAAAGAAGATAAATTTTGAATTAGCAGGCGATACCAAAACTCAGGTTGGTGACTATTTGCCCTAGAAATATTTATGCCGAGCCTTGTAACTTCCCCAGAAGAGTATCTTATTTAAGTTCGAATGTGCATAGCACAATTTCTGTCATATATTAACAGATTAATACGCATTCAATAAAATTAAGGGAAATTCAAGAATCCCTTCTTAACCTAGGATCCTAATACTTCAGAACTGCAAAAGAAGTTCAACTACAAGTCACTGATTTTTCTTTTTCTTTTTTTTTTTTAAGATTTATTTATTTATGCATACAGAACTGGGGTGCAGGGCAGAGATGAAGGGGTGGTGATGGGATTCACCAGAGGCAGAGCGAGAAGCAGAACAGGCAGATTGACCAGGCATACTCCTAGGGGGGCAGCAGGTGGGTTAGGAGAGGTCTGTCACGCCATGTGGGTCACCTCATGGCAGGGACGGACAGGCACTGAAGCGGCTGTGGCCAGCTTGCAATGCTGCGTCCTAGCCCGTTGTGCCACCAGGGAGGGCCCCCACAAGTCACTGATTTTTCTAAGTCATAACATCTTTAAGTTAGAAGTGTACCACCTAAAGAAAAATAAAATAGGATCCCATAAATCTCATTAGGAACATTTTTGTTAGGGTCATGCAGCAAGTAAATGTAAAATGTAAATACTTAACAAGTTCAAAACACATCTTTATAAATACACTTATTTCTTTAAAATACTTTTTTCAAAGCAAAAGTGAGCTACAATTTACCACACCATTAAGCTCAGTTCTCTCATATTCATTCAAAAGCATTTATGGGATGTTGACTGAGTGCCAGGTATATCTAGCCCTTTCAATTAATTTAGAGTTATTACCACTTCCACCCGAAGGCCCCAGGAGCTATGTTACTTACCCAAGTTTAGACAGCCTCTAGCCCAGGGCATTTATGTAAATCTTAAAAACAAGGTACTTCAAGACTTCCTTTTGTCATATACAATGCTTCCAAGGTACTACTTCCACTTGTCATAAATAAAGTAATAAAATGTACTAACTTTATTAGAACGAGAAATCTTACTGCCCTCTACTACAAAACTGTCCCAGTAACTATTTAAATTGGTAATGACAATGACATAGTGTATACTTTAGATGAGTTTCTTTGTGCAGTGCACAATCTAATCAACAGTACAGAACAATCCTATATAAGAGTTAATAATGGCAGGGCCAGAAATTTTATTCCAGTAACTATCACTGACTCCCCAAAAGCATATGATCAGTAATTTTCACATAATTACATAACCATCTGGCTGTGTATGACTACTGTCTCTTTTCAGCAGTGCTTCATATCCAAAGTACTCATAAAGTGGATTTATGTGGACATTAACCCAGTGAATACATAAAAAGCAACCAATACTGGAGAGATAATGTAACAGGGTGGTCCCTAGGAAAAAGGGAAGTTCCAGGTTCCCTGCCCCACCCAGAAGGAGGGTGGAGCTGAGCAGAGAAAAAGGAGAGAAGAGAAGGGGAAGAAGAGAATGAAGCAGGATGGAGGAGGAAACCTAAGGAAGCCACATGGAGCAGCAAGCATGTGAGGAAGAAGCCGTGCTTGTTTCCTGACCCTGGAATG
>NW_004567104.1:43543470-43556029 GCF_000260355.1 Condylura cristata | reverse complement strand
CTTTGGGCCAATCCCTTTTGGGTTGACTTTTGCCCACGAGGGGATGGGTAACTTCAGGTGTTTGATTTAGAAGTTATATTCTTTGTGTTCCATATTGTATATTTACGGTATTAAAGTCCCTTTTCATTAAAGTTTTACATGTTTTGTCTTGTTGCAGCGGATGGCAGAACCCACTTAGAGCAGGCAGGTTTTGGGGCTTCAGGGGTGTCTCCCTCTCTCCCCCTGTCCTGGAACAGATTTGGGGTGTTCTATAACAATAAGAAAGGTTTCTCAGAGAGCCCAAATCAGCATCTCCCAGAGGAGAACTGCTTCTCCAGAACCTGATTATACCTACCAAGCAAAATGAAAAGTAGTAGTAGTGGTAGAAATTAGTTGTTCTCAAAAAGTCAACTAATAATCAAAGCTGGAAGGTCTTTATTACTACAAAATGACTTCATTCAGATTCCATTAAGATGTTAAAGTCCTTCAGATTAATATTTAGTCAGATTCTAGAAGGTATTAGATAGAGATTTCTGTGAAAAGACTTTGCCTTTTACCAGGAGAAGATAGCCCGAGTGTGAAATGGACTTAACACTCAAGGAAAATAAAAATGTTCTTAGAAAGAGCAATGCATATGTATGCATCCAAGCCACCCTTTTTTGAGTCTCTATTTCTGACTTTCTATGTGACAGATTTTGCATTAGCTGGGAGAACACCGTGAAGCAAACCCAGCTCATGATCTGTTGTCATTCCAGAAGGTAAAATTAATGTTTAAAAAAAGGAAAGTGTGATAACTGCTAAGTTAGAAATTGAAACGTCATGTGAGTTCATTTGATTATGCCTTGATATGTCCTCAATACAGGATGTCTATGAATTCGAGTAAATAAACCTCACAGAAACTTAAGTTTTATCATTAACTTTAAAGCCAATCATTATCATCACATCTGGCACATAATGATTATGTAAGAATTGTGGAATAAATGAACTTTCCAGGATTCAAATCAGAGTTGGCCTATAAGGCAACATTCACATCAATTATAAAGGAAATGTTTATGAATACAAAATATTTTTGAGTAGCCAGAAGCTTAAGGCAATCTGCATTGAAAGAGGATGCCATTTAAATACAAATCTCATACTGAGCAGCTTAAAAAACACATATATTATTCACTATGTCTCTGGGCTATTTAATGATATATTTTCAGCATTCTGCTCTAACAGTTATTTTATTTTCAAAACCATGTAAACTATTACTGGTATTTTCCTGCTAAGTCCGAACGATACCTAGAGATTTTAACAAGAAAGATCAATTACAGGAAATTCTAGTAATTCCAATTGTTTTTCAGTTATCCAGACAAAGAAGTTCTAGGTTTAAGTGTGTGTGCAAGAGAGATTTTCTTTCCTTTATAGAGGTAATAAAGGGGGTCAATATTCATTAATTTCATCTTTTCAGGTAGATAAATGGAAATAAGTTGTGTTCCTTCAGTTACCCACTGTACCTTATACTAACCAAACCTCCCAAGAGTCATTTTACTGAAATAGTAGCAAAATGCTACCTATCTTACTCGCTTTTTATTATAATTATGTGTCTGTGGCTTCTTTTTATTCATCTCACATTCTATTATAAATAACTTGAGGATGGGAACACATTCTGTGCTGATCTCTCTCATCGGCACCTACCCCAGCACCATATGCAATACCACTTACAAAACGCTTAGTGGTGATTGTACTAAACAGTAAACCAACTCACATATGAAATTCAAAAGCTGGCACTCTTTTTAAAAAAACGTCAGGCAATGTCAAATGTGAAGTGACTGAATGTTAAGGGTAGAAAATTTCGAACAGCCTCCAGAAATTGGAGGTAAGGGTAGAAATAACTACAATTGTTAAATCAACTATAGAAATGAAAACCCTTAGGCCCCAAATGCTGCAGCAAGTACCCATGCTCCAGAGTACCCAGAGGCAGACCAGAGATGGAGCCTGTGCTCAGCACAGGCACTGAAACCCCCTAGAGGCTGGAGCGATGCTAGAGAATCCTTGCAAATCAACCTAGCTACACCCTAGAAGTAATCAGCTTAACAATAGAGAACCGGTGTGGCGGCCGCTCCTGACCTGCCCACTGCTTCCCCTCAGCCGTGTATTTCAGTACGTCTGCCTGTACTGCTCCCCACCCTGTCTCTGGTGAAGCCTCTCAACTACACCTCTGGCTTGTACTCCAGTTCTTGTATGCATAAATAAATCAATCTTTAAAAAACAATAGATAACAATTCCACAAAGGAAGGAACTCCTCCCAAAAAAAGACCACTACAGCAGAACAATTTCTGCACTGGCAGGAGGAAACTCTCCTGCCTGCCTGTGACTGTGCAGATGCTTCTGTTCACAAATCTTTTTCCTTTGCAAAACAGAAGCAGCAGCTCTCTCGGCCTGCTTGTGTCTGTGCAAGCATCGTTAATTCTCCTTTCCTCTTTTATATAATAAACCTGCCCTTATAAGTATCACCAAAAGTCCAGGTTTCATGGGGAAGCTCAAAGTATGCCACTCAAGGGGGAAATCTAGGAAAACTTCCTCAGGTAACCCAAAGACCCCATTCTCTGAACCACACACCTCTCCAAGTCGGCTTTATAGAGGGGAATCACAAAACATGAGTAATTAAAATGGCCTTTCTACTAATTAAAATAATTATCGCTAACAGCTTTTTTTAACCTTATAGGATTGTTTTTCATCCTCATTCCCACCTCCACCACCACCGCTTACCAGAAAATGGCTCCAAACTTTCTATGGGCAGCTCTCGCCCTCCTAGTTGGAAAGAGGAAACCTAAGCCCCACAGTTAGCACTGCAGCCACTGGAGGGTCTCTGCACCTGCGCTGGGGTCACAGGGTCATGGGCCTTCTGCTCAATCTGTAACAGGTGGTCCCCAGGAAAAGGGGAGGTTCCAGGTTCCCTGCCATACCCAAGGGAGTGTGGAGCTGAACTGGAAAGAAAAGCAGCTGGAGTGGGGACTGGATTAGGACGGAAGAGGGTGGAGAGCCAGAGGAAACCTGGAAGCGGCATAAGGAGCAGAGAGACATGTGAAGAAGCGGCAGGTGCTTGTTGGTCCTGGACTGGTTAAAATAGATGTGGGTGAGAGACCTGGGGGAAGGTTAACAATGGCAGCACTGATCTTCATTTTGATTTTGTTCTCTCAGACAAGTCTACTTCCAGACGTGTGTGGCTGTATCTGACCCTTTTGTATAGGTCGCCACCAAAAGGTGCTTCAGACTGGGGCAGGCTTTCTCCAACCCTGATTGGCTGGAATTTTACCCATGACAGGATGGGTTACTTTGGGTGCTTGAATTGTAAACTGGATTCTTCCCCATTCTTCTCCTTCTGTGTATTGCACACTAATTGTTTTAAAGTTCCTTTCACTAATGGTCTTATGCACTAGAGTATGTTTTGTCTTGATGTGGTGGATAGCAGAACCTATTTAGAACAGGTAGGTTTTGAGGTTCAGGGTGCTTGTCTCTCTAGGGGCCTTATAGCAAGTTCTTCATCTCACCAGCCCCCAGGTTGGCCCTAACACAGGGAACTCAGTGCTGAAATGGCCTAGCTGCCAAGAGGCCTGCTAGCACACGAAGCATTAAAGCCACAAAATAAAATGATGAAAAATTCACTGTCCCTATTGCCAAAAAGAGCAATTAATGATTTTGTTCTTTTTGTTAACGTCCAATTTGGCTTCATACTGTACATTGTATGGACATTTATTCCTGAACCTTGGCTAAATTCCCTAGGCTTTACCTATTAGCCTCAAAAATATTGGGCAGTTGCACTGCCTGACTGCCTCCTGAGAACTATAACAATCGATTATGTATTCCTATTTAGAATAAACATGATGAGCACCTTTCCACTCAACTCTAATTACACAATCATAGATAACTACAAAAAATCACCAGCAGTAAAAATACCATGGCATCTCAGCATTAAGAGATATTTCTATTAGTGAAGTAAACCAGGCTTTTTTTCTTATAGCCAAAAAGTAAATGTATATAGACAGAAGAAAACATTTGTTTGCAAAGAAAAGAAATGCAATGTACGGTAATAAAATAAAGGAAAAAATAAAAAGAAAAGTAATAGGGAAATTCATTTTCTACACTTGGTGCCTTCTTACATAATTATTGGGGTATTTTCTAAATTATGATAAAAGCTGAAGGATACAATCTATCTTATCTTTTGCCATGTCTTTAAAACATGACACAGTGGAGAATGTATATTTAAGTGGGTAAATAAATCCTACGGTGTCACACAAGAAAAATGAAATGTACTAAAGCCAACACTGTGATGATTCCTATCCCAAAGTATTAAAAAAATCAACTTAATGGGCTCTCCCTGGTGACACAACAGTTAAAGCACCACACCATCAAGCTCTCAGGAGCACAAAGTTGCTGACCCACAGGGTGGCAGACCTCTCCTGGCCCACCCGCCACTCACCTCAGCAGTGTATTTCAGTGCATTTGCCTGTCCTGCTCTCCGCTCTGTCTCTGGTGAATCTTCTCACCCACCACACCCTTGGCCTGTACCCCAGTTCTATAAGCATAAATAAACAAATCTTTTTTTAAAAAAGCTTGTTAATGTTAAAATCATATTTTTTCAAGTTTTTATTTTATGAAATCTATCATTTTGTGCCTTTCAAGTTGGGACTTAAGAAGTTTTAGAATTAACAATTTACAGCAAAAAAAAAAAAACAACCTTTTAAGAGCAGTTCAGGCTGTACTTTGAGGCTTATCATACAAGATGCAAGTTTATATATAAATATGCATGTAATTTTCTAAAGATTAAAGGTTAGTCTCTAAACGAATTCCTCAAAGAGAAAAACTCTTGAGCAAAAGCTTAATGCTAAAGCAAGGCCCAAGCCTCTGAATTGCTTTTTTTAGCAAGAGGGATTCCTGGCACCTTGATGCCTAAAGTCAACTGGAAGTTCAGAACTGCAGGAACTAGCAGCCATGGGCACTACAGGTCTGAAGCCTGCAACAGGGAATATGAAACCCCCCTGCTCAGACACACATTTGCACATGGGCTGCGTTCCATTGAGAAGATTGTCCTGGCCTCTTCAGAAGTTGCAAAATAAGCCAGCAAGTCAGCTCCAAAGATTATGAGCCTCCTCTGGCTTCACGTGCCCCAGCCCAAGAGCTGAAGGTTTGAGAAGTCTTTGGGACCACTCCCAGAGTACTGAGAGGGGTAAAGTCATAAGTGACTGAGGCAGGCTCCTCGTTGGAGACAAGCCAGTTTCTGCTCAACACCCTCTCAGAAACACAAACTGTTCAACAGTGAACTGCTTTACCCTCCTGGTATGTAAATTATTCATTACCTCCTTCCTTTAGCACATTTTGCTCTCCCTGTCCTCTTATCTATTCTTTGCTCTCACTTGGCTGAATAGTCTCCAAGAAGCTACTTCAATTGCCTCCTGCTTTCCTCCCCTCAAAAACTTAAAAAGGAAACTACTTTCACTATCCAGAAAATCGAATCATGTATTTCTTTTCAACATATGGAGAATAAGGGGCGCTGTTTTGTGACTTCTTTGAATATTCAGGTTTTTTAGAGGGCAATTCCTTAAACCACTCGGTTTTAAATCTTTGAACTACTTTGTCTTTCCCAGATAGCAAGCTAAGGTTGCCCGAAAACGTGGACAGTTAAAAGGCATCTCTGCAGTCAGTGCTTCCACATGAACAGCAGAGGGCAATAACACACCAAGAATTACAAAACTGTTCCAGGCCCATAGAACACTGAAATAGCTGCACGGGTCTGTAGGCTCCGCGATGATCTCAGCTCTCAGACTAAGTCTTTTGTCTTGTGTCCTATTTTACTATGCACTGTTCGGTTTTCTATACCAGTGGTATTTTGCTCGCTGAAAACTGTGACAGTTTAGCTGAAGAAAAAAAAGGTGAAGGGAGAAAAAAGAGGAAAGGGAAAAAGAAAGTTAAAGTGCTGCCAGATGAAATACGTAGAGGAGGAAGTAATCCAGCATGTAGCTACAGTTTGTCCCCTGTTACCAACCACTTGGATCCTGAACATTGTTTGCTGGACTACAACCTTAATTCACCCTTGTCCTCACTCCCATACATCCATTTCATCCTACCTTCTCTGCCATAAAATTTTCTGTTGCAACAAGAGATTTCTTTATAAGAAGAGAAAAACCATTTTAAGCCAAATACTTGACTTTTTAAAAGAATTCCAAAAGCTTCTAGATCATGTTCTGGCCTTTAGATGAGTCTCCCAGTATAGGATTTAAATATTTGGTTGCTTTTTCAATACTTATTAATCAAGACACATTTCATTGAAAAACTTCAATAAATTATTTCCCAGCATATTTGCATCTTCAGATAAATTGCAAAAAGCTATAGTAGTGGATCTATATCTCTGTATATGGGGGGTACAACATAAAGTAAAAACTAAAACATCAGAAGTCTGAAGAAAATATATTTATTTAAGAATCACTTCCATTGCATCAGAAAGGTATTTAGTACTCCAACATGAAAGTCAGCAGAAATAAAACTACTTTCATGCAAAATTTGAATTGCACGCAAAAACTAATACCTAAACAAAAACCTAACTTCCTCTCCTACTGCGGCTGGAATTCCCAGTTATTAATGTATTCCCATTGACTTACTTATGACTGTGGGATGGCAGAGGTGAATTTATTTCAATGCCTCACACATTTTTCCTTTTGAAGGTCTTACATCCTCCCTGAGACTGAACCTTAAGTAATCTTTGTAACCCTAAGTAATCCTAGGGTAGACCCTCTAGCCAATCTCCTGTGATTCTCCTGCCTACCATGAATGTCTACTTTCTCTAATCTTCCTGTTGCTCTTTACAAACACACCGGGTAGTCTTGCGCCTTAGAACCTTTGACCTGCTTTCCAAAGGCTCTTCCAGCTGGGAAGTCTTACTTCACTTATTCCTTCACCAAATTTAAGAGTCTGTGCAAAAGTCACCTTCTCCATGACGCCTTCCCTGAACACCTATTTAAAATGGAATACTCCCCCAACATATCCTATCACTCCCCTTCCTCATTTATTCTTTTTAATAGCATTTATCATCATCAACTATGCTATATTTTACCTATATAAATGTAATACGAGACTAGGACTCTTATAGTGTCAAGAAAAAAGCTATCAAGACATTTGAGGCTGTCCAATAAACACAGGAGGCAAAGTCAGGCAATATGAACTTCAATATGAGAGCAAGATATAAAATGACATAAATCAATACCATCATATATTTAAGCAGTTTTAGGGAAAAATAGAAGACATCAGCCATTCATATTAAAACAGAATAAAATACCCAAGAAATAAACTTACCAAGTAATGTGAAAATTCTGTATGAGAAAATAATAGGATGAGAAGAGATTACCTGTTACCAAACATATCAACCAAGAGAGAACTTAATCCTGCCTATTAAAGGACAAAAAAATACTGCGTTGCTTCCAAAGCAAAACCTGATTCCATCCATGCTGATAAATGACAAAAACAGACCTAAAACAAAATAATTCAGAAATGCTAACATGAAAGAATGGACAAAATATACCAAGTAACATGCAAATAAAAAAAAAAGAAATTGAGATTTTGAAGTCCAATGAAGTGCAATTCAGACCAATAACCACTACCAAGACAAAGAAAACCTTATAATGGAAAAGGCTACAATCCACAGTGAGATAAAATATTTATGAAAGGTAAGCAGGAAGTAACAGCAGCTTCTTTCATATAGCAAAAACTACAAGAGATTCAAAAAGAACAGAAATACATGAATAATATAGGACTTTAGTACACTTTTCTTAGTCCAACACAGAATTTGCTAAAACATTTATGATAATTGTCTTTGCTGGGCCACAAAATGGGACTTGAATAAAGGAAAAAGTAAGTATTTCTCTTAATCGAATAATGCAAAATCATAAGCTGATACTCAAATTTTAACAAACGTTTTTATGGCGTTAGATTCCATAGTTTAAGCAGAAAACAAAATAAAACAGCAAAGAGGAAGGCCAATGTTACCAGATAGTGAGATAGATCATATAGATTCTGTAAAGCAGTAAAACATGAGCGCATAAGTAGACAAGAACATTTATGGCAAAAAGTTGAAGAACTTAGTATAATATGGAAATCTATGTATGCAAATAAAAAAAATTGACTTCCTAAAGTTAAATGTTTTTAGAACAGATAATCCTTTGAAAGCATGAAATGGGATCTAACATCATCGAGGTGGAACTGCAGCCTAAAAATCGTCCAAAAATACTCAATGTGAATCTTATCCAAACATCAATTAGACATCCAAACTGAAGTATCTTCTGAAAAATCACCGGCCTGAAATCTCCAGAAATAAACTCCAGAAAAAAAAAAAAAGGTTTGAAAGGTTTGAGGTGTTCAGACTGAAGGAAAGTAAAGAGAACTGATAAACTAAAAGTAATATGCGACCCAGTGATATCCTGCATTTATGTTTGGCAAACAATGCGATAAGCAATGGGGACAACTGAGGACATTCTAGAATGTGGACTACATACTAGAGAGTAACTTAGCAATGTTTAATGACTCCTCATCTGTAGAGACTACCAATAACTTTAAGAACGTATCTACATCGGATTCCCGTAGGGCAGTAGTCTTCCCCTAGGGCGCTTCTGCCCACTCTCTCCCTTACTCCCCTTACACACAAACACCTTTGTGTCTGGAAACGTTTTGACCTTCACAACGGGGGGGAGGGGCGGACTGCTACCAGCATCTAGAATTTAGTGCTCAGGGGTGCTGGCCGTCCTCATACTGAGGAACTACCCTCCCAGCACAACAAAGAATCGTCCTACCAAAATATTAAACGCGCCCGGGTTGAACTATTCCTGAAGCAGGCGAATCCATAGTCTTAAGATACACACGGAGGTATCAGATGAAATAATCTTTGCCGTAAGTCTAATACCGGTAACATGTAGGGGGGAAAGGTTTTGAAGTCAGCAACTAGCAAATCGCTCAGCAAACACCACCGAACGAGCCCCGGCGCGCCCGCGGCTTCCCTCGCGGTGGGGGACCCAGGGAGGGTCGCCCTGCTCGCCCCCGGGAGCCGACCGCGGAGCCTGCGCGGTGGGCGGAGCCTGGGGCAGCCACTGCGCCTGCGCCGGATTCGCCGCACCCGCCGAGGCACGTACTGAAGTTACAACCTGTCCGCTTTCTTGCGCGGCTGGAGAGAGCAAAGGAAACTCTCCCGGATTGGGGAGTAGGGCTCCTTGGGCTTCTCCAGTGGTGACAGCGATACTTCCTTGCTTGAGTCCAGAACCCGCCTCCTTTGCAGCCCGCTGAGAACCGAATAGCTTGTTTTGGAGCCTTTGCCGAGAAGAGCCTGTGGTGTGGGGGCTCGCGGTGCACGGCCATTGCCCTCAAGCTGGATTCTGCAGAGGTGAGTTTTCACACTTTCTTTTGTGTGTTCCGACTTCCCCTGTCTGAGGAGCCCGGGCAGTAATACCACATCTCGTGATCCTGCACCGGCTCCCCCAAGCCAAGCGCTTTTACCCAGGTTAACATTTTAAGATGCCTTTTTTTTCTCTCTCTCTTCTTTTTTTCAGTCTAGAACCTCTCAAGGGGTTGGCGGTTTTCTTTTAACGAGTCAAAACAGCTTGTAATTTAGGATTTCCAGGCGAGGAACGGTCTCTGTAGCATGTTCCTTTTTGTTTTACAACTTAGAAAAAATGGAAAACCAGTCTTAGCTGTTGACCTTACAGAACCTTGCAGGTTGCAATGGTTAGACTGTGGTCATCACTTTGCCCAACACTGAAGCGAGCGTCCGTCGAGCCCCCACCCCTTACCAGGTCCGACCTCAGTCCCACCACATCAGTGGACACCATCTGTCCAGGATCAGTTCACAATCTTTTGGGTCCCTACACCTGCTCACCGCACCTTTACTCTACTGGCTGGTCAGGAGTTCAGCAAAGCCCCCATGGGACCCCAGACTAGTGTGTAGCTATACCCTCCATTTCTCTAAAACAGCAATCATTTCCTAGCTGGGAGCAAAAGCCAAAGTTCTGCATCTTCAGCAAATTAGTATAAAGTCAATACAGGAGTGTCTCAGGCAACAGCATTTTTTATAGCATGTGACAGTAACTTGGAAAATATTAAAAAGTGTTCAGAAAAAAAATTAAAATTTCCCATATTCCCACCCACAAAAACAAAACAATTAAACTGTTTATATATTCTTTTAAGTCCCTTTTTTCTTTTAAATATAATAGGAAAAAATACTGGACAAGTGGATTTTTATAAATATGTCCTAATAAACCTTTTTAAGTGAAAACTACAGAAAAGTATGTCAACTATATATGTAGAGCCCAGTAAATTTTCAAAACCGAATACAGCCTACCCTTGCAACAACCACTTAGAAATAGTGTCCTGGCATCTTTCATCCCCTGCACAGCCAGGGACAACTTTTTCCCACATACACTGTCTTCTTACCCTCCAGTGAACAGATTGTTATGTTTGTCCTTCAATTCCACATGAGCTGAATGATTTCATAAAATATTCTGTGTGATTTAATCTCTTTCACCCCATGTTATATTTAAGATTCATTCATGTTACATGTGACAATCTTTAAAGTAAAATAAACTTTATTTTGTATAGGACTCAGTTATATCAACAGTCAGCAATTTATTGATCCTTTTTATGGTTATTTTCATTTCAACTTGTATAATTCACATTCTTTCCATTTCATCCACTTACAGTGTTTTAGGCAATTTTAGTATATTTGCAGGAAAGGTGCAATCATTAGCACAGCCAGCTTTAGAACATTTCCTACCACCTCAACTCAACACCACACCTTTAGCTGTCATCCTAATCAAATGCCCCATGCTTTACAGCCTTGAGCATCTGTTATTCTACTTTCTGTCTCTATAGATTAACCTCTGTCTTCTGGACATTTTATAAAGATAAATGATCAAATATGGGGTATTTTGTGACTGCTGCCTTGCACTGATATTGGATAATCATTACTATTTCCAGCTGTGGTGCTATTACAAATAATACTCCTGTGAACATCATACATATTCATATATTACATGTGTCTATGATACATATTTCTGCTGGGATATATACCTAGAGGTAGAACAGCTTGGATATAGGTTATGTTAATATTAGCTATGATTGATAGTACAGTTTTTCCAATTTATACTACCACTAGCATTGTATAATGACAGTTTTCATTGCTCCACTGTCTCACCAACATTTAATGTGGTTTCAATTTCCATTTATCTGAAGACTAATGAAGAGCTAATTTTCAACTGATTTATTAGTCATTGGGATATCTTCTTTAGTAAAATGCCTTTGAATGTTTCCATTTTCCTACTGGATTATTTGTCTTTTTCAATTTATATAATCTAGATGTAAGTCCATTATATGTACTGAAAAATAAATACCTTTTACTGATTTGTGGTTTGCTTTTTAACTATCTCATTGTTCTTCTATGCATAAATAAATCTTTAAAGAAAGTGAACAAATATAAATATACTGAAAAATATTTTAAATAACAACACCCAATAATTTGTGTAGTAATATCACATAATCTAATATATATGAAAATGGCTCTCCTAAAGGCAAATTGAAAAAGTGTAGAGCAGAAAAAATTTGAAAGACTATTAACAAACACTTTTCCAAACTTGATTAAATATATTTTATCTAGGTTGTTTAGCTGTCGGTAGAAAGTTGATTCTAATAACCTAACTTGCATGAATGGAATTTAGAAGTTATCATAAATAATTATAAATCTTTACATCTCTGTGAATAAACAATTGGGCATGTTAAAGTCACATAAAATCTGAAAAAATATCTTGGCTGGAAATGCCCTGAGCATCACTGTACTTTTATCACAAATGTCACCCTTCCACTAAAGACCAGTAGTATCACTCCAAAAAATAAATGTCCTCACAGTTTTTCAAAATATCCTCTCAATGGATGACTTTCCTAACCTCTCTTTTTAATATCAATTTTTATTAATGTAAAATTGGTTTACAATATTGTAAATGATTTAGGGATAAAGGTTCATCCCTCTTCCGATGTATGTTTCCACAATACACCCACCACCAAAGCACTGTAATTCTCCACCATAGTCCCTTGGACCCCTCACCCACCTTCACTTCCCGTTCCCCACTTTCCTTTTGATAACCTCAATTCTGTAGTCAGATTTCTAGGATTTCTTTTAACTTAGTTTTGTCTGTTACTTTCCTTTGTTTCTTTGTGTGCTACAGATGAGTGAAATGATCCAGTATTTATCTTTCTCTTTCTGATGTTTTTGCTTAGTACAATGCCCTCCAGTCCCACCCATGTCGTCACAAATGACAGGATATGTCCATCTTTTTTATAGCCGAGTAGTATTCCATTTTGTTTACATACCACTTCTTTATCCATTGATCTGTCTTTAGGCTCTTGGGTTGTTACTATTACTTGGCAATTGTAATAGAGCTGCAGTGACATAGGTGTGATATAGCCCTTCAAATTAGTGTTATTGTATTCTTGGAGTAAGACTGGAATTGCTGGGCCATGTGGTAGATGTATTTTTAATACTTTGAGAAGCCTCCATATTGTTTTTCGTAGC
>NW_004567104.1:43532493-43540405 GCF_000260355.1 Condylura cristata | reverse complement strand
CTCTGGATCACATTGCAAAAGGAGATGCTCAAGGAAAACAGCAGCATTGCTGAGAAGACAAAAAAGAAGTTGAGTGAGACAGAAATGGCTGAGTTTTAAGGGCAGAATATCAGCAAAGAAAAAGGAATGCAGAGGGAAAAAGTTCCAAAACTCTACCTACACCCAACTCTTTTTGTTCCATTGCTGAACACTATGCTTAACAATTCCCAAAATCATCTCTAGCCTCAGAACCCTCACTGAGAGCTCCACTCACTAGAGCCGAGTTACACTTGAAGTATTTGAGTGTGGTAAAGGCTAAAGTAGCCCAACAGAATCTACCTAGACTTGCCCAAAGCAAGCCTCAACAGTATGAAGCTGAAAAGCAAGTAACTAACTGACAGAACAAAGTCCAAATTTGTTAGCTCAGGTCCTCAAAGAAGCACATGCGAATGGGGATTAGATTTATAAGAGCCTTCAACACTCAACTTGAGGGCTGAAATAGAGATGAAGCCACAGGAGGCAGAGTTTCCTACAGCAGCACAAATCCAAGAAAGTTTAAGATCAAGGTCAGGCTGATGAAGACCCTCAGGCCACAGTGCCATCTCAGGAGCCTCCACCAGCTCAGCTCATTGCCATGACATGAAAATACGGGGAGACTCAGAGATCAGCAGCTGGAAACCTCAGGCAGCTAAACTGAGCAAAAGATGGGGGGTTGGGGTGGGGGGGGTGCACTTTCCCGGCAACATACTCCATTCCTGGTGCTACACAGCTCTGTCAACGCAAGTCCTCCATGATTCCGCTGGGTGGGTCTTTCTTCCTGAGGGAAAAACTGAGAAGAGGGACACAGAGAGGATGAACTCCGTCCCCTCTCACTGCACTTCATCTCAGGGGACAACTTGACCTCATCCTCTTGCCTCCCTGTCTCATCTTGGGTTACGTGCACAGTAATCACTTCATCACGGTTAGTGATGATGTGATGCAGATATTCCTGATAACCCTCATATTCCTGATAATCATGCCCTTCTTAGGTTCACTTTGCCATAATCATCCTAGTCAGAGTTACAGGGGGTAAGGGAGTGCCAGGAGGCACCAAGCAATCCACACACATCCCTCCTTGTCCTACTGTGCAGAAGCAACCTGACATCGTGGTCAATAACCTTGTCAATATGGGGACTCCTCACACGCCCCTGGACACAAAGAACACAGACTTGTACCATTGTAGCTCAAGGGAAACCTCACTGTAGCTGTTGGCAAGAGTATGCCCTTTGGGGATCTCTAAGCTTACACAGCATAAATGTACAAGGCAGAAAGCACAAATACTTCCGAGTCATTGTGAGTGCTGTAAGTGAAGCCCTCCTTTTGCTAACCCATTTGACTCAGTCTTCCTATGGCAGACACAGTACCATACAGATCTGGTATAGTGAATACACTGGATCCTCAAAAAATAGCAAGTGCTTTCTTTGCTTGGCTTTTAAAGACCCTTCCAGAATCCTATGAGGCTGGCTGCCTACATGAGATTACAACATAGTCTGGTAGGTGACAGATCCAGATACCACACTTCACATTCCTCTCCAATAAGTGGCCACATACTGGCTAAGCCCTACATAGTGCACTTTAGACTCTGGGTAAGAGAGAAATCGATATTGCAACTAGGTTTTTCTCATTATATGGAAAAACTACTGGCCTTTCCTGGGTCAGAAAACTGAGCAAAAGGCTGTCATATTTTTTTTCATCTTTTTAAAAAATAATATAATAGTTTATTCTTACATCATTTTGTACTTTTTTTTTCATCTCAATTGTAATCCCCGTGTGTTTCCCATCACCAAGTCACCCATGTACCATCACCATAGTCCCGTGCACTTAAAGGCTGTGATATTTTTAAGGCCATAGTTCATTCTAAATCAGTGTCATCCTGTTAAAAATCATTTCAGCTGTGGAGAAAAAGGAACTCTACTGCACTGTTGGTGGAAATGCAAACTAGTACAACCACTATGGAAAACTGCTTGGAGGTTCCTCAAACTGCTAAACATGGAGCTTCCACGTGACCCAGTAATCCCACTCCTAGGAATCTACCCAAAAGACACAAAAGAACTGATTCAAAAGATACCTGCACCCCCACGTTTATTGCTATTTTATTTACAACTGGAAAGACATGGTACAGCCCAAATGCCCAAGAGTGGATGACTGGATTAAAAAGATGTGGTACACATACACAATGGAATATTACTCAGCAACCAAAAAAAAAATAAACACACATGCCTTTTGCAGCAACATGGATGGAGCTGTAAAAGATCATGCTTAGTGAAATAAGCCAGAAAGAAAAGGAAAAATACCGATGATTTCACTCAGAGTAGGAGTATAAAAGACCAGGTAAGAAAATAATAATGATGAACAGCTATATACCAGAGACATTTTATGGGGGTGGAGTGGGGAATGGGATCAAAAACAGTGGGGGGAAGGAAATGCACTGGACTATGGTGATGGCACACGGGTGATTTGGTGATGGGAAGCCCACGGGGATTACAACTGAGATGGGAAAATGCATAAAATGATGTAAAAATAAACTATTATAAAAAAAATTATGGGCACCCCCAAAAAAAGTCACGGACAAAAACTCAACCCTAGTAAATAATATTACTGTATTTACATAAAATCTGCTATCAATGTTGAGAAAAGATTATCCTCAGTTATTAGTTCCCTCTTTCCAGGCCCCCAGATAGAGACCCCCCATGTTCCTAAAAGAGCAATCAGTGAGAGTTTAGCTATTTAACTCTTTCATGCTAAGTAGCCAATAAATCTTACAAATATAGATGCCAAAACTGAAATAAATATTACAAAGCAGACTCTGCAAAGAGGCTAATACATTATGAAGTTAGTTTAACATCTAAAATTAATATAATTCATCACTAACAATAAATGAGAAAAAACAAATGAAAATCCCAACAGATGTGAAATAAGCAATTGACAAGTCAACACACATTCACATCATAAATTATCAGCAAGCTAGAAACAAAAAGAAACTTACCTAAAATTATAAGGTTATCTGCTAAAAAAAAAATTGATACTTAATCATAAATATGGAATATTTTCCCTTAAGACTAATTAATTATGATTAATGCAAAGATGTTCACTCACCTTGATTGCACTTATCCTAGACAAAACAGCAAAGGAGAGAGAGCAAAAAAAGGAATGAGTCTTAAAATAAAATTATCCCAGATCACATGATTCTGCATGTAGGAAATGTGAAACTTCAAATAAATTCATCTACATGATTAACATATTAACTGATACAGACGCATTCTATCAAAAATTGCATTGCACATCCTTATACTAGACAAAGTATTTAAAATCATAGTATTTTCAAAAACATCAAACATGTGTAAATCAGTTATAAGAGCTACAATTTTTCTACAATGAAAATTAAAAATACTGCTAAGGGAAATTAAGCAATATTTAAACAAATTGAGGTAAAAACAATGTTAATGGGAAGAGGATTCAGTATTTTAAAAATCAATTTTTTTTAACCTCAAATTTATCAGAGAGTCAATTTATTACCAATTAAAATTCCAGCAGGATTTTCAAAGCAGTTAGTAACCTGGGTAAAACATGTTTATGGAAATAGAAAGGAGCAAGAATAGCTAATACAATGTTAAAGAAGAATAAGTTGAAAGACTTAAACTACCAGCTATGAAGACCCACCAAAACAACAATTTAAGACAGGTGGGTTTTTCATAAAGACAGAATAATAGGCTAGTGAAATAGAACAGAAGAGTAAAAACTAGTTATTTTTCTTTAGAAGCAAATGCTTCCTTCTTATCCTAATACCTAACTCCAACTCATGATCATTCCTCACTGAAATCAAACTATAAACTTGTGCCTTGGGGAAAAGAGACCAACAAAATTTCATCAAAGGAAGCATGCAAAACATTTTGTCTTTCTAAAGACCAAAATCGTGGCGCCTAATTCAGGGTTAGAAAGATACTTGGTTAGCCAATCACCTCCATGCCCTACCTCCTCCAAGCTCATGTTAATGGAAGAACCATGTATCTCAGCACTGATTGAGAAGAACATATGGAGAGAAAATATGGCACTGCTGGCAAGTGAAAAATAAAGAACTCCCAGGGAAAAAATGCATGTGAAATAGAGTGCCCTACTTCCACCTGACTTTCCTGAGAACATTTCATAGCATTGTTTAAACATTATGGTATTAAAAGTCAGTGTAGGCCCTCCCTGGTGGCGCAGCGGGTTAAAGCACAGCACTGAGAATCTGAAGCCACTTCCGCATGAGTTCGATTCCCGCCTGCCGCCTGCCCCGGAGGAGACCACATGGCGAGCCAGACCTCTCCTGGCCCGCCCGCTGCTTCCCTCAGCAGTGTACTTCGTCGATCTGCCTGTTCTGCTCCCCACTCTGTCTCTGGTGAAGCCTCTCACCGCCCCTGAGCCTCTGGCCTGTACCCCAGTTCTGTATGAATAAATAAATAAATCTTTAAAAAAAAAAAAAAAAAAGTCAGTGTAGAGAAAAAAAAAAAAAGTCAGCGTAGAGATATCTACATTGGCTAACTAGGCAAACAGATCCTAAAGTATCTCATGAATAATATGGAGTCACAGGATCTAAATAATGTTTTTCTCCGTATGCTTAAAATACTTGAGAAATTACCCCAGAAGCTGACAGAGCACCTCTTCACTAGAGACACAGTGTGAACTCTTTGAAGTGCTAGATGAAAATGCAGACTTCTTATCAGATGTGAGCATGACGGATAGGTATTGCCGAAGACTAGGGAAGACAGTGTTTGTCTCAGTTGATACCAGTTGTGAACAGATGTCTGTCAAGAACCAGATGATCTTGTCCAAAGTCACTTGGACAGGTGACATCACTTAAGTCCTCTGGAATTTACATGCAACCCTGTGTGGACGAGAAAAGATGTGTTGATCTATTTCAAAATATAATGTTTATGTTTATCTGGAAAATGACTTAAGTTAAGGACGTGTGTTTGTGTGCGTGTGTGTCTATGACTAAGCAGAATGACAGCCTAAGAAATAAATAAGTTGTTATGGGAAAATAAAGTCATTTTTCCACATACCTGAGATGTGACTTTCAAGCCCATAAATAAAATAGCAACACCAAAATTTTCAAGCTGCATTTACAGGCAGTGCGCCTAAAGCAAACCATCTATATTCCATTCTTTTAACACAGCCTGCAAGGAGCTGTAAAATTAGGGAGACATTTTTAAATTATGTTCTGTGGAACACTAGTTCCATCGGATATGAATTGACGTTAAAAGAAAGTTGGAAGGTTTCTTCAGTGCCAGGTTCTCAGTCATTCATCAGTAAGAGTTTAGTATAACCCTCCAAAAGCAACGTTTTGAACCGGCCCATGTGGCAGGATCATGAATGATGTACAGTCAAATCTACCTTCAAAGGACTCCTAAGTTTGCTGCGAACACTGACAGCAAACTGCCTGCACCTGTTACCCATTGTGGGAGCTGCCTCCGCTGCGAAAAATCACCTCACATGGTGTCACACCCCTTCATGGAGTCGCCAAAGACCTATCACTACTGAGCTGTTCCCTTGCTCATCTCAAGGCAAATCTGAAGGCCATTCCAACTCCAGAAGGCCCTGCAGTGTAGATCAATGCTGTTGCTTGGACCTTCCTGGAAACTTGAACCTCTATCCTGTTCTTTTTCTCTTTTTCAACCAGAAATTCCTGAGACATTTCTTAATAAACACCCCACAGATTAAATAATCTGTACCTCAGAGTGTGCATCCAGGAGAACCCAGGCTGGGGCACCCCACTTTCCTATTTTGTTTGCCCACCACAGCCTTATAACAAGTGTAGTTAGTAGGCAGAGGGTTTAAGAAACATTTTGGGTGCCAGTGAGTGCAGGTATGAGAAGATGGTATTTTTGTGGCAAGTCATAGGAAGGTACTTGAGACTTGAACACAAGTCCATGTGTTCCTTTGTAACTTGAAACCAGCCAAATTTGAGATGTAACTGATGATTGAAAGTGCTACAGAATACATTATCTACTGAAACAGATGGAAAGGATGTAAATATATATGACCTGTGCCAATGCTTTCTTTTTCCTGTAAAAATGCTCAAATCTCTAAGGTGATCAACAGTGTTAGTAAAAAGTACTCATTTTTGTCTGAAAATACAAATAGTTTTCATACGCAGCTGCCTTTAGAGCTTAGTGGGAGGAGAAGGGGAGAGATGTATAATATAGGTCTTTGAAAATCAGTTTCCAAAGTGAACTGTCTAGTGGGATTCCACAAAACTGAAAAATCCCTATAGAACTGGAAAATCTTTCCCAAAGGTCCAATGGATTATTGTTCACTAAACTTACTAAAATATTGGTGTCAGTGAAGCCTATGGCTAGCATCAGTTCAAGAGTAATAACTATATTGCCCAAAAAAAAGAAAAAAAGAAAAGAAAATGAATATTTTTTGCAAACCTTTGAAACAGTCACTTTCGTATTTAACACTACTTTGAAACAAGGACCTGGCGAGAAAGACTGCCACCTAGCCATCAGAGAAAGTGAGCTATGGCACTGCAGGCTCAGCACACTGCAGTCCCCGGGAAGATGAGATGCAGGCAGCCTCTACAAATGTGGCTTGGAGGGGGAGGAGGTGGAATTTGCTTCAGCTCACTTGAATAAGCTACTGTGTATGGCTCACAAGGGTCCTGTTCTTAATGAGGTGGTGCGTAGCAGCAGCTCACTCTGAATCCAAATAGCAGATGGCAGCGCTGCTGAGTAGGCTGGCAGTCTGATGTCTAGCCACCAACTGGCAGCAATCATTATTAAACTGATTCATGAGCCCAGGGAAAATCTTCATAAGAGTCCTAGCAAATGTGAGCAGTGAGTAGCAAATGATCTATCGCGAGCCTTTATGAATACTACCTGTATCTTTAAAAACATTATTCCCCAAGGTAATCCCCATGAAGAAATGGCATGATGTGTGGAACTGGAGGTCCCATTTTTCCTACATACTCATATATTTTTAAACACGATAGCTATGATTTCTCTATTTGGTGAATAGCTTTTACTCGAAGGAAATAGCTTCATAGCATTCGCCTTATGGACTTATGGTAAATAGTCAATGATAGACCAACAGAATCTATAAATAAAGATTCCTTGGAAATGGTATTGCTGAATTAACAACAACATATTCTGTCTCACATAGTGAAATAATGCCCTAAATCGCTCAGAGCCCATTTACCTGAAGCAGGTAACATACTTGGTGAAAAGTTTATTATGATCACACTTGGGTAGGAATGCAGATTAGGAAAGCCACCAGTTTTGAAAAATGGTTCTTTTGCATGAATCAAAAGGGTCTTCTGCAAGAAAACAATTTGGAGGTATTAGATATTTTAATTCTGTTTTGACAAATCAAAATGCTAAGGAAATAGCATTTTTTTTTCTTTTTAAATATTGTCAAGATCTGTTTTGTCACCAATTAAGACAATTTCTACATCTCTCTATATAAAGGTGACTTAAGGAAAGGTTTTCATGATAAATAAACCCTGCTTCATTCACTTGCAAAATACTTGACATAAAAATAACATCAATCCTACCTGTTCTCTAAATCTTCATTACATTGCTTTCAAAACTGAGACATTAGATTTCTCTTATGTCATGTACTTTAATAACAAGTAAACACTACAGTCAAATATCAGATATTCCACATGCTACACTCACAGATTTTATTGTGTAATCTTCTTATGATTACTTTTGAATGGAAACAAAAATGTAAACCTTTTTAAGAGAAGTGTTAAAATGTCTCTGAAAAAAAGTTTCTTTTGGCTTTAGCACTTTGGTGAACCATTTCAGGCTGATCTATCACTTACAAATTCTGGTGACTTTTTGTGACTTTTAAAACGAATGAGGGTGATTCTCTTCCACAACAAAGCTGAAATGCAAGAACACACCATCTA
>NW_004567104.1:43529330-43531373 GCF_000260355.1 Condylura cristata | reverse complement strand
ACACACACACACACAATATCTCTGGCCTGCATCCCATTTCTTGTATACCCAAATAAATAAGTTTTAATAAGAGTACCACCTTCCTTTTTTTTAAATATAATTATAAGCTCCTTTAAAGAGACTAATTATTGCCGGTTTAGATACATGTTTCTTGATGTTTACACCTCTACTATGAACATAAAACAAAACTTTAACTTAGTTAACCAAAAGCATTTCTTAACCCAAAGAGTACAGAAGTATGCTGTCATGTAAAGTCAGTAAGTCAACTTTTAAACTTGAGTGCACATCCTTAGCAAATACAAGACTCAGACTCAGACTCAGTATGTCCATTATTTAAGTCCATCACATGGTATTTTGAAGATTCATAATAATGTATGTAAAGGTGTTAGACTGTCTGATAGTCATTTTTCAATAAAGCATGACTACAATTGTTATCAAAGGTGTTAATCATTGCAATCATTGAGATGATACCGAAATTGTTTGTAATTTTATTTTCACTAGTTTTGCTATTTTAGGTTTTGGTTTTATAAAAAGAGAAGTTCATGTGTTTGTTTACATAGAACTTATTACAGAAATTTAGTAGTTTATATAACAGTTATCTTCCCAATACACTGATCTCAACGTTGTGCTAAGTACTGTGTGTCTACATCTATAGAAGGTATAAAAGTAAGTATAATGTCAAACACATATAAAGAATAATTCCAAGAAAAAAATAACATGACAAATATAAAGAAATTTGGAAATTCAAAGTAGATGGTTCTATGTGAAGAAATCTGGGAAATTATCATGGAAGAAGCAGTACTGGTCCTGAACCTTAAGCTAAGCAAAGGATTTAGAAATGCAAAGGTTGGGGAAAAGGTAGAAAAAAAAATGGATGGTTCTGAAATGATTCACTCATTTCCCTGTGGTTCCTACAAGTTAGTGTTGGGGAGCAAGGCCAGGTGAAAGTAAAGGGAGGGAGCAGGATCATGGAGTGTTTGTGATGGCCCCAGGGGAAAGTGGCTGATAACAAACCTGCAACCAGATCATGGGCGGTTTTAAATGCTGTGGTAAGACATTTGGACTTCATTCAAGCCTCTTGGGAAGAAATGTCAAAAGCATTAACCCTGTTATTTAAGTTAAAAATAAAAGTGGTCCAGTTGAAAACATAAACTGGGAGAACATTGTTAAAGATAAACTGAGACATAATAACATAACATTTTTTTTAAGTACATCAGAACATTAATCAGTTAGAAGGGGCTGGTGTGGAACCAGAAGTAGTCAGGAATGGTCCAGGCAGGTGCTTTCTTCGGAAGCAGAAAAAGGAATTGATTGGGTGGTCTACAGTTTCAAGTTGAATTGACTGTTTGTGACTGGTTGTTCTTAGTGCTTTTGGTTTTGTAATCTTGAGGCATTCACAGGCTTAGATTTTGGTTTCTTTATGTAGGCTACCAGGTATTACAGCCAGCTCAGTCTAATGGCCTTATTTCTAATTAATTTAACAACAAGCACATTGTTGAAACGGGTTGAATGGTGTTTCAAGTTCCTTTTAGCAGTTTGAAATGTATCAGAAAGAAGGAAGTCTGGAAATATGGGCGCCAGGGATAGAAGGCTATTTTAGGAGGTCAAGCGTGAGGTGATGAGGACTTTAACTGAGGCAGAAAGAGACAAATGAGAACCACTGTAATGGAGCTTTGTGATTCTTCAGAATTGTCCTAAGTCCTACCAAGATGGAGAGCTTATTTAAACCAAGAAATTCAAATCTGTATCTCCCTCAGCATTTACACCCATGGCATGTACACATTCCATTTTAAAACTGTACATGAATCAATAGCAGGGTGATTGAAAATTCTGTTCATCTCACAGATTCTAAAACTCAGAGGTGCCCAAGGACCCCAAACTTTAAAGGAGACAAAACCACATTTCCCCGTGCTAAGGGTATGTACCCACACAAGCTCAAAAAAGCAAAGTAATCAAACTCTGTGGTCTCCAAAGATTTTTAATTGGTGAGAGTTTCAAAAAGAATAGAGAGATTGAGAGAGAAAAGAGTAGGGGACAGAAAGA
>NW_004567104.1:43481221-43528405 GCF_000260355.1 Condylura cristata | reverse complement strand
GAGCAGTGAGAACCATGGCTCTCTTACAATACAAGCCGAAACTGTAAGTGCCAACTCTGCTCTCTTTTCCTTGCTGACACTATCCTGCCCTCCTCCCTCTTGTCTGTGCCTCCCCAGGACTTTCAGTTAGCGTCTCCTCATGGCCTAAAACATATGACCAGCACTGAGATCCTTTCCTGACAGCAACCCATGTAGAAAAGCAAAAGTCTGCCACCCCAAAGTGCATCTATAGGAAGAGGTTTACTTCACGGAGGGACTCTGAAGGCTGGGTGGAAGTTGCCTTTTATTTTATATAGAAACTTCTCTCTGTAAGGGTTTCCTCCATGAAGACCCAATCCCCTTTTTGCTTTTCAAGCAGAAGGCAGCCATAACTTTGTTTTCTCCAGTGAGCTCCCTAATGACTTACCTTTTATTTCCCCCGGTCTCCGATGTTCTAGCTAAGCCATTTAAGATGGCATCTAAAACCACTTGGGAGAGTGACAGAGTCACGCTGGGTCTCTCCCATATCTACAGGAGGTACATATGTTATTATTAACCTTCTCTATGCCTTTTCCTCCTATCAATCTGTCAGATGCTTGCTTGAGTATCAGTGAGCCTCGCTGAACGCTGACAGGTACAGGAGGGCTGGATGAATTTCTTTGCACCCCCACACCAACGATGCATAACCTGCTAACTTTCAATCTGGCCCATTTTTGTGTGATGACACTTTCTTGAAGTGACTAATATTATCTCTCTGAGAAAAAGCCCTATGTGTGACTTTTCATTATAAAAATATCCACTGGGTACATAACATTATTCAAGAAAACATGAAAGCTTGCAGAACAAGTAAACAGCTAAAAGGGCAGCAAGACAAGATAAATGTTTCCTAATAAAAACATGGGAATACATTTTGTTATCTGTGAAAAGTAGAGAGGTTATCCTGTGATATATGGAAGCTTGGAAAATGCCACAGGAGACTTACTCCGAAAAAACTATAGATATATTAATAGATCTATAAATACATATCTATCATATTTACATCCTCCCTTCAAGTGCCTGTTCATTCCACTCCACCCCATTCCACTCTGTTATTCATCCAGTTATAAAATCCTGAGAAACATACGTAGTCTGCCCTTTTCCCTAGTTTCCTATACCTAAACATTTAAAATGCACTGGTTATATTCTGCTAACTAAATTTGTCATTCCCCTTTAGAACCACAACCAATGACTTTAAGGAGAAGCACCGAACATCCTGAGGAAGACAAATAAGATGGAGACAGATAGGACAAAGAATACGGGATTCTTTTCCCTATAAGGGACAAAAGACTTTTTTATTTTCAGTATGCCCAGAATAGGCCTTGTCCAACAAGTGTCACCAGGAAAGGATAACTGAAGCTTAGTTGAACCTCTGGGAGCCCCAGGAAGCCGATATCATTACATAAAGAATGCCAACTACTTTAAGTTATGAGCAATGAGGGCACCAGAGGCTCAGAGAAGTTGTTGCCCTTATTTCAGTTGTTTGCCCTTTTCCTAATCGAAGAAACAATCATTTCTCCTCCTTTTATGGCCCAGAAGAATGTGGCCTGGTATGCCCAATGAATACAGGTTTATCTGGAAGACCTCCTCCCTATCTGAGAAACTCCTGTTTTCACTCTCAGAGTAAAAGGATAAGGTTACCTCTTTGTTATCTATCTTGAACTCTCTCCCCTCTCCCCCAAAGCCCAAGTCCAGTGACTCACCACATTTTACTTTCAAATTTATAACCATATAAATTGTCCTTTTGTATGTTAATTATATTCTGGCCTTTCCTCTTACTAAACTTCATCTACCTAGCCTCAAAGAACCCAATAGGCTAGTAGAGCTTTTCCCTGCACCTTGATAAGTGAATATTCCTCATGGCATAAGACCCATACATACTTTGTCCTTCTGTACCCTTACCTGTGTTGTTCCTTCTGCTTGGAACAGTTCCTTCCACTATGGATAAATTCCACCAAGAAGATTCCAAGATCACTTCCTCAAAGAAGAAGTGTTCTCTGCCACTCAGCATACGTCCTAAACACACAGAGTATTTATCTTAAGCACTCTCTGTAACTATCTATCTCAACCCCAGACTTAATGAAATTCTTAGTCAGAGATGTTTTGATCAAAATCAGTATCAGTTTACTAGCAACATTAACATGACTTTACAACTCAACTATAATTATTAGCATAACTTTACTATTCCAGGTCCATTCCTGCCAGGAAGATAACATTGCAAATAATATATTGTTCATGCCAAGATTCAACTATTGGTTCAAAGTATCAACCAGGGTCCTTCCTGGTGGAGCAACAGGTTAAAGCACAGCACTATGAAGCTATCTTCAGCCATTGCAGTATGAGTTCAATCCCTAGCCAGGGAGGTAACCCACATGGCATGGCAGAACTCTCCTGACCCACCTGCTGCTCCTCTCAGCAGTGTATTTCAGTCAATCTGCCTGTTCTGTTCCCTACTCTGTCTCCCCCTCACCCCAGACCTCTGACCTGTACCCCAATTTTGTATGTATAAATAAAAAAAATCTTTTAAAAAAACCAACCAATACTTTTAATGCACTAAAATTCTTTAAGAACAATAAAGGAAATAAATAATTTTAAAATGTATTCCATTATAATCATATATCCTTATAGCAAATTGAGAGGATTTTTACCAAATAAAATATGCAAATTTATTGCACTTCACAGCCAAAAAATATCTTCATTCAAGTTCTATAGTTGTGTCTATGCAGCTACCAGTGGCATGGGACTTGTTTGATGATGATTTTTCAATAAACTGAAAATTTTTAGGACAAACAATAAGTGTACTTATACTAGGTGTACTTATATACTAAGTGGCTTTATAGACAATAGATGTTGATATCGCTGAGATTTCATCTCCCTGTTCTTTTCTCCTTTTGCTCATTTGTTTTACCCAATATCTCATCCTTTTCCTGTGTCCAAGACTCTTTCTGTCTACCATCTAGAAATCATGAAGTATCATCTACAAAGTCACCTATCTCTTCAACTTTTCCTGTGTTAGTCTCTTGCTCCTCTGTTACTAACTGAAACCAACTTTCCCTTAGCCCAACTCTCATATACTGTTTTGGGTTCCTTAGATAAAAGAATGAGTCCTGGTCTAGAAGGAAAACTACACAAAACTACCCCAGAATAGCTTGTTATAGATATAACAAACAAACTGTCAAAGGACATCTTGTCAAAAGGACTCAGAAGCTAACTTAAAGAGATTCCCAATGGTTAAAGACAAGAAAATTTGGGCATCACTAAAAATAAAACCTACAGTGGGCTGAAGCAAACACGTATATTTAATCCATTAGTTTACAGTTATACTAAAATAGTAACTGGTCAACATCAGAGGAAGCTGATCATCATCTCATTTTTTTTTTTAAAGATTTACTTATTTATTTGTACAGAACTGGGGTACAGGCCAGAGATGTGGAGGGTGAGAGGATTCACCAGGGACAGAATGGGGAGCAGAACCCGCAGATCGACAAAGTACACTGCTGAGGGGAGCAGTAGGAGGGTCACCTCTGGGGCAGGCGGGGATCAAACTCATGCGGAAGTGGCTTAAGCTTCTTAGTGCTGTGCTTTAACCTGCTGCACTACCAGGGAGGGCCATCATCTCATTATTTTGAAAGTGGCTACATAAAATTATAAAAGCATGAATTAGCTACACTAATGTACCACTAGTGTACCAAGATGAAGAGAAATCTGTTTATTAAAAAAAAAAATGCTAAGGTATTTCCACTCTAAACCATGCATGATAAAGTAGCTGGTATTGAACTAACCCCTCCTGCCAAAAACAACTATAAAAGCTGGATAACAGACATAAATCAACAGTTTGAAAGCACTGGCAAGAAACCAGGACAGGAAGAACTTTCTCCATCCCTGAAAGAAGGAAGGCACATATGGTGAGCTCTACATCCGTGCTATAGTTTTTCTCTGAGGACATTTCTCAATTTGCTCTAAGGGAATAGAGCTTAAACACAAGACATTCTTACTGACTAAGCCGGGAATGGGCTGAGTTCAGGACTGCCAAAGCAACATGGAATTGAGCATCAAAATCCCAGACAGGAAAAGAACTGAAAGAAGGATCCAAAATGCTGCATTCAAATTCCCCTTAATTCATGGTAATGCTCCATGATGTTAACATCTCCAGCAATACTAAATATAAGATGGCAGGTAGGGAAATGAAATTAGTGTTCTTATATCAGTTGGCAGCTATTACTAATCTAACGAAGACCACAAACAGATGTATATTGTAATTATAATATGGAAAACACCAAAATAATAATTATTAGGTCTATAACTGAAAAATTTATAGAAGTGAAATGAAATAATAAACAACACTGGATTAAAATAACTCAAGACAAGAAAAATAAAGGATCAAAGAACAGATGGGTCACATAGGAAAAGTAAATTATGCAGGTAAGCCTAAAATCAACTGTTTTTGCCATTCTGGGCTACTATAATAAAGGACAATAAATTGGGTGGCTTATAAACAACAGAAATTTATTTCACATACAGTTTTGAAGGTTGGAAGTCCAAGGTCAGAGTGCAGACACGGTGAGTTCTAGTGAGATCCTCTTCCAAGTCACTTACTCTGATGTGTTGTTTTAACATCACACAGCAGAGGGGAGAGAAGCTCCCTTTTTAATCCCACTGATAAAGCTTTTATCATCATAATTTTATCTAATCCTAATTAAACTCCCAAAGCCTCTATCTACTGCCTAAGACCAACACATTGCTGGGGGAGGAGGGTGTTTCAACATATTAATTTTGAGGGAGCATAAATATTTAGTCTATAACAACAACTATATCAGCAGTGCTGTAGGGTGTCAAAAGTGATGACTCTTATTAAAATATAAAGATTGAATGAACTCTTGAAATCTGACTGCAGAATTGAGCCTATTGCGGGGCCAGGTTGGGCTAGGGGAGTGTAGGGGGAGCCCAAAGGACAGTGGAGAATTATGGGTACTTTTTGACAGTTACAATGTAGGAACATACAAATGAAGCAGTATGAACTTATACCCCTAAATCATGTGTAGTGTTATAAGTTAACATTACCTCGATAAACCAATAATACAATTAATAGGAAGTTGTTAATTTCAAAATATCAAATGACCATTAAATAGGAAAACAAAACGTTTCTAAATATGTGCCATTATTCAGTCATGACTTACTTAACCACATTCTGATATATATTAGACCTCATATAAGACAGTGGTTTCAATAGACTACAGCAAATAGACTAGGGGTATGATAGGTCCTACCATTTGGATTTATTACTATGGCATTTGTGCAATGAAATCACCTAACAATAAATTTCTCAGAAAGTATCGCTGTTGTTAAGCAAGATATGACTGAAGCAACAGAGACAAATACATAATCGTTCTTAGAAACGTTACAATTGATAGAATAAGCAGGCAAAATAATCAGCAAGAATATAGAAGATTTGGACAACATAATAAAATACCTTAGCCTACTGACATACAGAAAACTGTAAGGTCAAAATGGCCAAGTACAATTTTTTAATTTACTTAATCATTTGCCAAAATAAACTAAAGCAATTCTTGACAAATTTCAAGGAATTGAAGCCAGAAAGTATGTTCTCTGACCAGAATTGATTTAAACCAAATTGACTTAAACCAAATAAAGGTGACATGAAGACCACTGGAAATAATCCCAAATTTTTGGAAATCAAACAATATACTTCCAAACAATTTTTTGAGTAAGAAAAATCAGAATGGTCATAGAAATAATACAAATTCTTTTCAAAGTTACTTTCAAAATGTGATTTGCTTTAGAATTATTTAATTCATAAAAAAGCTTTTGGAAAAATTAAAAAAAAAAAAAAAGCTTATGAGCTTATACCATCTCTCAAGATGGCCTACGTAGTTTCAAGGCTGCTAGCTGCAGTTGCAAAACTCTTAGGTCTGAGCCAAAGGACTGTCACTCAGGACACAGCGACAGCATGAGATTCAAGTTTCTATTGGTCCCCGTGGCCCCCCAACCCCATGGGGATGACTATGGGTCATCTCAGATGCATGTTGCTCTTTAGAGTGACAACTCTTATTGTGCCCAAAATTGAAGTGTATCTGTTATTCAGACCTGTATGCTGCAATCAGGGAAGTCTTAACAAACCAGAACAAGTTTGTTGCCCAGTACACACAAGGTCTGTACCACAGTATAGATGTCCTGAGCTTAGTAAACTTTGAAAGGGCACTGCCAATAAACTTGTCCAACTTTTTCTCGAGGAGACCTTATTTTCATTTTCCCAGACAGCAAATAAATATGTGCTTTGCTCCAGCAAGAAACACTGCCTTTTCTTCTAAACCTGCCTACTGCACAAGCGTACAGAAAAGATATTTCAGAACAGGAGCTGTCAATGTATCAGCTCGTCTTAGATCTGAGAAGTAATGTCCTAAACTTATTCTTTTGAAGTATGCTACACTTATAACCAACTCTGTACTAATCTCTATCTTGATTTTGAAAACTGAAAGTCCACGCTTTCCTGTACTTTAATTTTCTTTTGTCAAGAAACCAATACAAGGGCCCTCCATGATGGAGCAGTGGGTTAAAGTATAGCACTAAGAAGCCAAAGCCGCTTCCGCGTGATTTTCGATCCCATCCCCAGAGGTGATCCACATGGCGCAGCAGACCTCTCCTGACCCACCCACTGCTCCCCTCAGCAGTGTATTTCACCAGTTCTGTCTGTTCTGCTTCCCACTCTGTCTCTGGTGGGTCCTCCCACTCCCCCACACCTCTGACCTGTAACCCACTTCTGCATGCATAAATAATCTTAAAAAAAAAAGTACAAGATCTTTACTCATTATTTCTGTAATAGGAATCTTATGATTTTTTTAATAAGATGAATTTTTTTAAAGGTTTATTTATTTATTCGTACAGAACTGGGGTACAGGACAGAGATGCAGAGGGTGAAAGGATTCACCAGAGACAGAGTGGGCAGAAGAACAGGCAGATCGACAAAGTACACTGCTGAGGGGAGCAGCGGGCGGGTCAGGGGAGGTCTGCCACGCGATGTGATCACCGCCGGGGTAGGCGGGCAGACGGGGATCGAACGCATGGGAAGTGGCATACGCTTCTTTGTGCTGTGCTTTAACCCACTGCGCCACCAGGAAGGGCCGGAATCTTATGATTTTTTAAAGTAATGTTTTTATTAAGGGAATATTGATTTACAGCATTGCATTTGATTCAGGAATACCAGATCTCACCTCTTCAGATGTATGCTGCCACACCTACCACCGAGGCACCCATAGTTCTCCACCATAGTCCATTGTGACTCCTCCTTCCCCCTTCTTTTTTGTCTTACCCCTGGCCCTCCAATGGCCTTTGCTTTGCAGTACGATTTCCAGGGTTTGTTTTTGATTGACCCTTTGTCTTGCTTTTTTATAGTCCACCATAAAAACCTGTGAATTTTTTTATCTTTGACTTATTTCACTTCTAACTATCCCATCCAGTTCACCCTTGTTGTCATCAATGATGAGACTTCATCTTTTTTATAGTTGAGTAATAGTCCATTGTATACGACCTCTTCTTAATCCATTCATCTGTTCTTGGGGACTTAAGTTGTTTCTATAGCTTGGCAACAGTAAATACTGTTACAACAAAGATAGGAATACATACATCCATTCAAATTAGTGTTTTCACATTCTTCAGGTTTATAATTCGAAGTTGAATTGCTAGGTCACATACAGGATCTATTTTTAATATTCTGAGAAAACACACTTTCCCACCAACAATGTCCAAGAGTCCCCTTTTCTCCATTTCACCACATTCCTTTTGCTCTCACCAACACTTGTTTTTTCTGTTATGTTGGACCATTCTTATAGATATGAGGTGGTATCTCATTGAGCCTTTTTTTTTTCTTTTTAAGATTTACTTATTTATTTACATTTTCTTTTTATTGATTGATTTACTTATTCATATAGAACTGGGGTGCAAGCCAGAGGTGTAGGGGTGGTGAGAGGATTCACCAGAGACAGAGTGGGAAGCAGAACATGCAGAATGACAAAGTACACTGCTGAGGGGAGCATCGGGTGAGACAGGACATGTCTGTTGCGCCATGTGGATCACCTTTGGGGCCTGGGAGCAAACTCACACGAAGCAGCTGCAACTAGCTTGACCACCAGAGAGGGCCCTCATTGTGGTTTCTACATTTCACTGATGGTAAATTATTTTTGGACATTTTTATCCAAAAGATCAGGTTTATTATAAAAAGGGAGAAGAAAGGACACTTGTACAGATTCAAGAGGACAGCGAGAGCTGCTCCGAGAGAGACAGGGCTGCTAGGACAGAGGCCTGCCTCGTCGCAGACAGGCAGGCTTGAGAGGAAGGAGAGCTGCCTCTGCTCTTCTGCAAAGGGAGAAAGTTGGTGCAGAGACACACCTGCATAGTCACAGGTAGGTGCAAGGCCTGTTGTGATACTGGACATTTTCATATGACTGTTGGCCATTTGCATTTCTTCTCTGGAGAAGTGTCTTTTTAGAAATTTTGCCCATTTTTTTAAATTGGGTTCTCTGTGTGTGTGTGTGTGTTTTGTTGTATTGAGTTGTGTGAATTTTTTGTAGATCTTGGATATCAGTCCCTGGTCAGATAGGTGCTATGCCGATATTTTCTCCCACTCAGTAGGGTGTCTTTTGTTTTAATGATGGCTTCTGTGGCTGTGTAGAAGCTTTTTAGTTTGATATCATCCTGTTTGTTTATATTCTCTTTTGTTTTTCTTGTCATTTGGAGATGAACCCATAAAAACACTGTTGAAGCCAATGTCATGGGTGTTTTGCCTATGTTTTCTTTGAAGTATTTTATAGGTTAGAATCTTATATCCAAGTCTTTAATTAATTTTGAGTTAATTTTTATGTAAGGCATGAAATGATGCCTAGTTTCATTCTTTTGCAAGTGGCTGTCCACCGCACCATTTATTTAAGACCCTTTGCTTTCTCCAGTATGTTTGTGATTAAGGCACTTAAATGTAATCACCAAGATGGCCTGTTTCAGAAATAAACAGCTATTTTATTTCAGTAGCAAAGACTTAATAAATTTCCATTGTTTTAAATACCCAAGGGTACAGTTATAAAACCCTTATTTTAGCATCTACCAAGATCAGGGTGGGTACCTAAAAAAAAAATAATAATAATAAATAACAAGAGAAATGAAGAGTAGGGAAGAGTGATTCAGATTAAAAAATAAAAAATAAAAAACTTTGGTGAATGAAGTACATGCTAGGAGAGTGAACTAACCTAGGCTTTATGGAAATGTGTGAAATTAATTCCCCTGGATGTGGTTAGCCTGTAAGTTCTAATGACCCATATTAATTCTAACTATTTATAACGATTTCTAAATATACCTGGGTGGATGCCCCCCCTATGAGATTTCTGGGGTTTCTAGAGGCTGTTTCATAAGCAGTCGCCAATCGTTTTCTTACTACATTCTACCACTTATCACTGGGCATCCGCATCATTCCATTGTTGCTGGACAAAGGGTCAAAAAACTGTGAGCAGCTCAAAGTCTGGGTCTGGCCACCTGCCAAGTTAAATGCAAACAAAGGACCTTGGATGCAGCACACGCAAAGTTCTAACCAATAGGGTAGAAAGAGAGGAAGAGGGCCCTCCCTGGTGGTGCAGTGGGTTAGGACACAGCACTGCAAGCTGGCTTCAGCCCCTTCAGTGTGAATTCGATCCCCGGCCAGGGAGGTGACCCACATGGTGCAGCAGACCTCTCCTGACCCGCCTGCTGCTCCACTCTGCCTATTCTCCTCCCCACTCTGTCTCTGGTGAATCCTCGCACTGCCCCCACACCTCTGGCCTGTACCCCAGTTCTGTGTGCATAAATAAATAAATCTTAAAAGAGAGAGAGAGAGAAGAACCAGCAGGCTAGAGGACAAGAGAGAAGATCCAGTCACCATCTAACAATGCAGGGAAGAGATGGTGTGAGGAAGACACAAGTCCCATGAGTTGGCAGTGTGTGGCAGAGGCCTGCTGCTGCTGAGTTGAAGGTTTGCCCTGCCCTGAGGTCGGGGTGCCCAGCAAGGCAATTAAAGATTAAGATCAAGTACCATGTGCATTACTCCCTACTAAATACTCCAAGTTGGCCACTAGGCTGCACCCCTCCCAGAGGCATGCTTACTCAGAGCGCCAGGAGTTCTGTTCCAATTACACTGTCCAATCAGAAGTCAGGCTGAGGTGGTCAGTTCTGGGCTCAACTGCTCGTCCTGGAGAGGGGGCAGGAGTCAGCATGGTTTGCACCCTGTCAGGAAGGCTGCACCGGTAGCCTCTGGGGCCTGGAGGTGCAGAGCTGTTCCAACACCATCAGGTCTGTGGGACACTGGAGCCGCCCGACATACTGGCCCAGAAGCCACAGATACATCATATTGTCTTACTGCAGTAGTTTTCTGTTGCTTCACAGCAAATTGTAAAAGTTGTGACTTTAAACACAAGTGAATTTTCTCACACATCTGTAGGTCAGATGTCTGGCATGCTTTAAGTGGGTTCTTTGCATAGGGACTCGTGTGGCTGAAATCACTGTTTCCCCTGGCTGCCTCCTTTTGGGAGGCCCTAGGAAAGAATCTACATCCAAACTCATTCAGGGTGTTGGCCAAATATGGACAGAGATCCATGGGGTTTTTTGCTAGCTGTCAGCCAGTTCCTTGTGGGTTGGCCTGCAATCCTTGGCACAAGGCCCCCTCCATCTTCAGAACAGCAAAAAATGCATCAAATCCCCCTGGTGCTTTGACTCTTTGACTTCCTCTTCTATTACTACCTACAGAAAACTCTCTACTTTAAAAGGATTCATTGATAAGTTCAAATCCCCCTGGAAAATTGCCATACTTTGAGGTCAACTGATTCGGGGCTTGAATTACATCTACAAAATAAATTCTAAGCAGTAGATTAGGGTTTGAATGATTAAGTTGAGTCATAAATTTTGGGGTTGTGGGGAGAGGAGTGGGGAAGGTATCTTTAGAATCCTCTCTATCAGTTACTGTGAGGGAGGGGAAATTCCTCTCACCTCTGTACCCCATTGATTAACCAAGCAAATGTTATTTGTCCATCTATATCTGAGAGTTTAAGAAAATCAGGTCTTTTAAAATTTATGTACAGACTCATTGCTCCCCATAGAGTTTAAATTGAATGCAGTGGGGGCTTGGATGTAAGTCAAATGAACATGAAAAAATTTATGCTGTATTCAGAACCACCCATTCACCCAGACAACTGAGGCTTTGTTACAGGGTCAAACTCTCTTCTATTAGGACAAATACTTTCTCAGAAATCTCTTTAAACCATCAGAAAGACAAGTTTTGTAGCAGGCTGCCTTAGCAGGACACCAGGCATGCCCAGACACATCTGAACTCTGGCTGGTATACAGCCTGTTCTCCCCCTCCATTTACATACTATGGATATGGCATCTCTGAGCTTCCTGTCAGTCAAAACATTGACCACACTGAGCTACTGCTCGCCGTGGACAGAGAGTATGTTCTTGCTGAGCAGCTAAATGTATGACTTGTAGTTTGAGGCAAACAAGGATTTATGCTTCCCTAGTTTACACACTTCCTCAAAGGCAAGCCACAAGTTTATGTGCTTGGCAAGGGTAAGGGCAAAGTAATAATTAAACAAACACATTTCTAGAAAGGATAAGTAGAGAAATATTTAGTGTATTTTTCTTCAAAGAAATCTGAAGTTCCAGAAAAATCTCCCCCCAAAAAGTGCTTTATTTTCCAAGTATAAAGAAAAGTAGAAACAATCAAAAGTAGCATATAAGGTAGCAGATACGAAGGAAAGACTATGTCCTCTGCTTTCAATTCTTTTCATCCTGTTTCCTCTAAACAGACAACCCATCTGTGGACTCTGCCTGAAATAAGAATTAAGACAGAAATGTGGGAAGAAGGTGAAAGTTAAAATCTAACCACAAATCTTTAATTTTTTCAACTTTGCTTATTAACAGGTACCATGCAAAATCATCCTAGATAGAAATTAACTCCAAAAAGAACAGAATACTACAGAATATTACAGAATACTAGTAAGCAAGCTACAGAATATCTGTTTTTTCTTCAAAGACCAGGACCCACATAATTTTATTCATTGTTTGATTAAGAAATTGCTTATCTTAACTTTTGAAAAAAATGTGGGAATAGGGCAAAATGAATTGGTGACTTTATTTATCTTTTTAAGGAGTTGTTGTGTGACACCAACCCTTTCAACAGACAGCTGACAAAATGAACCAGCAAAGGCAAGGGAGGACTTTAATTTCCAAATGTCATTCTCCTTGTATTAACCTCAAGATTATTTATGTGAGAAAGAATAGTATGCATAAAGAAAAATATCGTCCAGGTTTTTATTAATCTTACCTTCAAAACTAATGAAAGACCTTGAGCAAGAACCATGTTATATGCTTATGCTCAACCCAGGAAAAAAAATAATGAAAACAGGGGCCCTCCCTGGTGGCGCAGTGGGTTAAAGCACAGCACTGAAAAGCTAAAGCCACTTCCGCATGAGATCGATTCCCGCCTGCCCCGGAGGAGACCACATGGTGTGGCAGACCTCTCCTGACCCGCCCGCTGCTCCCCTCAGCAGTGTACTTCGTTGATCTGCCTGTTCTGCTCCCCACTCTATCTCTGGTGAAGCCTCTCGCCGCCTCTCGCCGCCTCTGCACCTCTGGCCTGTACCCCAGTTCTGTGTGCATAAATAAATAAATCTTTAAAAAAAAAATAATGAAAACATTTCTTGTGAGATTTTGTTGCTAACTCCATGATCTCAAATAAGAAAATAATAAAATAAAAGAGATGAACACATAGTGGAATGCAAAGGCTCTCTCCACCTTGTATAATGAAGGTTAAAAATGAACTTTCACAAGAAGTCATTTCAAATCAAATCTAAATTATTGGCAAATGTGTATAAATATCTTAATATTTATACATGCTTGCAAGTATAATAACTCAGATAAAATAAGAACTAAAAGGCTAGGTCACCTAAGTCACAGTTTCTGTTAGTCACAGATAAAGATATAAATGGCACCACTATAAAGTGTGATTTCTGGAAACTACAAAGAACTGTCTGATGTGATGGCAAATGTTCAGGTCAAGTAGATTCAAGGTAGGTGCTTAATTCTGTTTTGCATTGCGGCCATAGTAATTTTTTTCATATCTGAGCCTCAGTTTCCTTATTTGTAAAGTAATAAAACAAACATCTTTTTGTGCTGCATATGATTCATGCCCTCCCTTCTGTCATCTATTCTGTTGTAATGTAACAAAAACTGAAAGACAGTTCCCAAACCCATTTCTATTTTCAAAACTACCAGCTAAACTATATTTCCCAGTCACCAAGCATCTTAGTGGCCCATGGGACCACTGCTTATGGAGCGCAAGTAGGACCAGTGTTGTTAGTGTGTGACCTAGGGGTACCAAGGGTCAGAAACTGTTGAAGTGGGCATGTTCTAGGAGGAATTCCATCATCTTTGTACACAAAGATGAAGGGAACATATTCTTAGTGTGATAGATTGCTACTAGAATTGCTGTACATAGAAAAAGAGAGGAGAAAGGATTTCAAATGATAATTTCCCAGTAAAACTTCAAAAATTAAACATCTTCTTGTGGGCAATGCCTAGCCAAAAAGACTTGGCCTGAAGTATGACCACTGAGACTCAGAGGCTTGCCACAATTTTGAGGTATCTTTTAGTGAGGGACTACAAGAAAGGAGAGCTAGAACAAGAGGCTCAAAATTCAAAATATACCACCCAATCCATTATAAGGTCAACATAGCAGTTGTCACTTTCTCTGCCAAGGACTAGGAACAACCTCCCACTCCTAACCACATGTCTCCTCCAAGTATATCTACATATCTCGCTTCCTTGTGTCTCCTTCTATGTGTCTTTTCCAAGTGTTTTCCTCCAACAGTAACAGGATGCAAGGCAAAGCCAGAAAAGTAAGAGCATCCAAGTCCATGTTTCAGTTATAAGCCAAACAAGGCCTCTTCACTCTGCCTTTGGTCCCCAGTGCCCCCCTGTCCCGGAAGTCAGGTTCACAGCATGACGGGATTTGTAACTCCTAGTGCCTCAGCTCTCACAGGCATGGCAGGGGGTCTGTAAAGATGAACTCCTTCCAGGACGTCATTTATGGGCTCAGAGTTTGCTCCTTATTTTTCCTCTCACAGTGTATCCACAATGCAGCATCTATTCATCTACTTTAGCCAGTTTCTTTGCTTCCAGTATCAAGTACAGATATTTTTAATAAAGAATATATTTTTTACAACGTAATACTTAATCTTTTTAAATTTAAGGTTGTCTCCAATGTTCTTAAGGTTACATTTTATGACAAATGAAATTAAAATTATTAGAACTTTCCATTAAAAGTTGAAAAAAAGGGGCCCTCCGTGGTGGCACAGTGGGTTAAAGCACAGCACTAAGAAGCTAAAGCCACTTCCGCATGAGCTCGATCCCTGACCCGGTGGTGATCCACATGGTGTGGCAGACCTCTCTTGACCCACCAACTGCTCCCCTCAGTAGTGTACTTCATCATTCGGCCTGTTCTGCTCCCCACTCTGTCTCAGGTAAAACCTCTCACCACCCCTGCACCTCTGGCCTGTCCCCCAGTTCTAAGTGCATAAATAAATAAATCTTAAAAAAAAAAAAAAGTTGAAAAAAGGACACACTTACAGCAAAGGGGAAAGCAATTGTAAGCCAGGACTTCAGGGCAAACCAGAGCAGGATATTCAACCTAAGAATGAGAGATAGAAAGTTAGATAAAGAGATAGAGACATTGATTTTCTACCCAGATGTCAACCCTCCACAGAACTGAAGATATCCTGTTTCTAATGGTGGAACATTAGAAGCAAAAAGCAGGAGGTATAAATATGAGAAAACTAATGCTGAGTTCACATCAGACCACTGCTGATGGGGATTTGTGTTGTCTTGCAATTGCAATGCCATCCTTCCAGGACTTCTTAAGCAACATCCTATTTCCAGCATTTCACAGCCAACTATTCCCCCAAGAAAAACAAAGCTGCTAAATGAAATTCCAAATAGACAGAGGGAGAAACATATGCCTGAGAAATACATTTACAACACTTCATCCCCACCCACCCCCCACAGAAAATAATGAAAGATATTTTAGAGGGAAGTGTCCTAAACACTCAATTCATCCCTCTTAAATCAGAGCTTCCCCCAAAGAGGAACTAAGTTAAATTTAGTGACAATTACTATTTCCTTTATCCTTCAGGGAAAAAAATCCCAAGTGATCTTTTCTCCAGCTATAGTTGAAGAGTCCTTTCCTCAAGTCAGAGCCTTTTTCCTGCCTGCACTTACCAGTACAATCACACTGACACTCTCAAGAAGGCCCAAATCAACACAACTAGAATGGTTACTTAGTTTCACAAAAGCAAATCAGGGAGAAAAGGATAAATTTACTTAGCTACTGAAGTTATATTGGATTCCAGATTTCTGTGTGTTTCAATAGACTCTCATAGCAGGGATTATTTTTCTCAAGAACCACAAGAGGGAGTATTCTTACTTCTTTGTCACTGTCTATCTCTGACACAGAATAGATATGATCCTTACGCTTGTCTAAAAATGATAAGACTTATTATTAAACACTAGGCAAGCTTCTTTTATATTCATCTAAGATCGAAGTAATTATCTGCTTGTCTTTCAAAGATTGATTCATATTTATTATATCCAGGATATTTTCTTAGCCACATGTGATAAAGGAGAAAGAACAGTATTTTATACTAGTTCTTTCTTTTTGTGATTATTATCTAGAGAGAGTGAAAGAGAATTTCTCTCTCAACTTGCATTTAGCAAGTTCAAGATAACAATAGGCAGTTCTCCTTAACTACAAGGAAAGCAATCATTTATCCAAAAGTAATGATACTTTGGCTATAAACTGACCTGTCTAGTTCCTAAAATGCCAAAAGCAAGCCATGAACATGATTCTGTCAGTTATTATCACGTTGCTGTTTATAAGTTAAGTAAGTGATAACTTATAGATTAAGGTCTCACTTAACATCACTGATATGTTCTTAGAAACTGAACAAGTTAAGCAAACTGAAATAAAACCAATTTGAAATCAATTTTGCAATAGGCTAATTAATATAAACAAGAGCAAGTTCCTGCTGCATATTTCTAGTCACAAAACATTAACAACCTTCTAAATAAATACCCAAAACAACTCATATTCATTAACTCATTTGTTCATTTTTCAATTCACTGACTCCAGTCAGGTTCACACATGGCTGGAACCTAACTAAGCAGCTCAGAGCACAGGGTAGAAATGAATCCTGGACAGGTGTCCTTCATCACAGGACACTCACACACCCACACGCACCTGTATTGGGACAATCTAGCATCAACTCTGAACCTAACATGCACCTCTTTGGGGCAGGAGAGTACACCACCAGAGTACCCCAAGGACACGCAGAGACATGGGGGGCATGTGCCAACTCCAGACAGATAGGGGCACCAGTCAGGAATCTATTTATTTTTTCAACATTATAACAAAACAATGTTGAATGAAATATTATTCAAAGATTTGTTGGACGCTCTTCAATGGCCAAGATGTAGTGAAAAAATCAAGAAATTACACATCTTAATGTAAAATCTACTTTTGACTATATTAGCAAAAGTAATTAACACCAATTGCTAAAACAAGCCACCTAAAATACTCATAGATTCATATGCATGCAGAGTTTCCAAAACCTATCAGTGAAGTTAAGTGAGACCTTGGTGTATTAGTTCCCTCCTACTTATCTTATAAACAGCAATATGATCATAACTGACAGAATCATTCTCACGGCTCTTGGTGTTTTGGAAGCTAGACAACAGACACAAAACTTACTTCTCACTGATTGCACTGTCTGATGGGAACTGAGTGACTAGACTATGCATTCAAGGATTCAGGTTCCTTCCATCATTAGACCAGACTTTTTTCTTAGTGAAGGAGAGCCTTAGGAAGCTGTGTTGCTAGCATGGTATCGACAGTAACACAGCTCCACTTTTAAATGGATTCCATTTCAGAGATAGGTCACTAACATAACATTGAACAGTTTCCAAAAGTAAGGTAATGATAACAAACCTTCTATGGAAAGAGTGTTAAAACATTTGTGGGCCTGTTTAAAAACCACATTCATCTATACATATTTTACATAAAGCTAACATAATATCTCCTACTTCCTATTGTCCTGACTGGTAGCTTGTATTAATAGAACTATGAATACTTGGTGGTTGAAAATACAAAATCTGGAGCAAATATAAACTTGGCAGGATACAAGAGATTTTCCATGAACCTTTTCAACAATATGATGCTTAAAAATTTTATATTTCTAATAAAAATAACCTCAGTGCATAAGCTCAAAAGCAGAATGGAGATGACAAGAAGGGGGACCTATAGAATAGGATCAAAAGGTCCATTATTTGTGTAATTAGAGTTTCAGGAGGAAAGAAAAAAGAATGAGACAGGACAAAACATCTAAAATAATGGTTGAAGTGAAATCATAAAGTTTTTAGTGAATCATAATAGTTTTTAGTGAAATCATAAAGTTATAGTTAAAAGGGATTAAATAAACCCAAAGAGGATAAGTCCATGCCAAAACATATTGTTATCAAAATTATGAAAAGACCATAAAAATTCTTAAAAAGCAGAATGAAGGACCAAACACTATCAAACACAATAACTATATGAGAACATCGATTCAAATGTTTCTCATATGAAACCATGGATGCCAGAAAGAATTAATTCAATATTTTCAAGTACAAACATTTCCTTCAGGAATAGATATAAAATAAATGGTTTCTCTACTAAGGGGAACCAAGAGAATCTGCTGCCTGAAAATTTGTTCTAAAACAACTGTTAATGTTAGTTTTTCAGGACAAAGGGAAATGATACCAAAGGAAATATAACATCAGAAATAAAGGGAGAAAAACAGAAATGATGGATACTGGAATACACACTTTTTTTAAGTGCCTTAAAATACATTTGATGGATAAAAAATATTACATTGTCTGATACTTTTTTCAATGCACATTGAAATATGTGTGACAATTACAGCATAAATGGGGGATAATAAAATAAACTATATGGTGATAGACTTCCTGCATTCTAACTGAAGTGAGAAGATTACTTCCAAATAGACTGCAAAAAAGTAAGTATGTATATTGTCATTACAGAGTGAAAACTACATAAACTATTAAACTAGACATAGAGGAAGAAAATACAAATCATTACCAATCATAAACATCAACACAAGCATCTTCTGCAAAATATCACTAAATAATCTGCAATAACATATAACAAGAATGATAACCATTGGCCATCATGACCATTGAGATAACTGTCACTAAACGAGAAATCAATAAATACCAAAATAATTTTGGAATAAAAGTAAACATTACATCATGATTAAAAAAAATCACTGAACAAATGAGGAATAGATGTGTTCTTTAACTTGTTAAAGAGAATCTACCCCGAAAAAAAATTCTGACGTCAAAGAAAAATACACACTTCATCACTCCTATTCAACATCATAAAAATTAGAAAACTAAAATTGGCCCTCCTTGGAATAAAATTATCTGTGTAGAAAATCCAAAGTAGCCCCCAAACACACACACACACACACACACACAAACCCAAGAACTAATAAATGAGCTTTGAAAGGTCTTAGGATATATAATCAACATACAAAAATCAATCTTATTTCTCTGTGCCCTCCCTGGTGGTGCAGTGGGTTAAAGCACAGCACTGAGGAGCTAAAGCCACTTCAGCTTGAGTTCAATCCCGGCCCCAGAGGTGATCCACATGGCATGGCAGACCTCTCCTGGCCCACCCACTGCTCCCCTCTGCAGTGTACTTCGTCGATCTGCCTGTTCTGCTCCCCACTCCTCTCAATGTGCCCACACTTCTGACCTGTACCCCAGTTCTGTATGCACAAATAAATGTATCTTTTAAAAAAAATCAATCTTATTTCTATAAGCTAAAAATGAACAATTGGAAACTCAAAATAATTTTAAAAGCAGAGCAGTTTCAAAATATTTGAAATGTTTTAAGTATAAATCTAGTAAACTATCAGACCTGTGTACTGAAAATTACAAAATACTCTTGAAAGAAGTCAATGAAACCCAAAATAAATGGAGATAGACTGTGTTCGTGGATTAGAAGATTTCGCACACAAAAAAAGACGTCAGTTCTTCAAACTGATAAATGGATGTAATATCATTCCAATCAAAATCCCAACAAGATTTTGTAAATATATGCAAGTTGCTTCAAAAATTTAAATGGAAAGGCAAAAGAATGGGAATAGTCAAAACCCTTTTGACTGCAGAATATAGTTGGAAGTAATTTAAAAATTACTGCAAGCCATCAAAATTGAGTCAGTGTTATTGTTGAGATAAACACAATAGAGCATAAAATAGAAAGCAACTGGCCACAAATGGCCCATCAAATATTTTGATTAAAAAATCAATTTTATAGAAAACTTATTTTATGCAAAAATTATTGCAGATGTAAATTATAAAATGTTTGAAGAAAACAAAAGACTTTCCCAGGAGGAGTTTAGATAAAGATTTTTTACACATGACTGAAGGTAAAATTCATACAAGAAAAAAATGATAAATTGAATTCCACAAAACTTTTAAACCTTTGTTTTTCTGAAACACTTTGAAAGAATGAAAAGATTTGTCACAAACTGGTGGAAAATATTTGCAAGTCACCTATTTGACAAGGGATCAAATAGATCCCTTGCAGAAGATGCAAACAGTTCTCAAAAACTCACCAATGAGACAAACACCATTTAAAAGTAAACAAAATATTTGTACAGATACATTATCTCATATGTCAAATAAGTATACGAATATATGTTCAACATTATTATTAAAACAACAATGAGATGCCACTTCATACCCACCAGACAGGCTTAACAGATGTTACCAAATGTTGGTGAGGCCAAGAACAACTTTCATTCGTTTCTGGAATACAAAATGGTATGATCACTCTAGAAATCAGCTTGACAGTTTTTAAAAAGTTTAACAAATCTTGCCATATGATCTAATGATCCCATCGCTAGATATTTATCCTAGAAAAGTGAAAATATATGTTCACACAACATATGTTCATGTAGTAACTCTATTCAAAATTATACAAAACAGGAACCAACCCAATATGCTTCAGTATATGGATATCCATTCAGTGAATGGATAGTCAAACCAAAATATAAATACAGTAGAATATAATAAAATAAACAATCTATTGTTCAGCCATAAAAAGAATACCTATTGACACACCAAAGATTTATTTGAGATAAATCCCCAAATGCATAATGTTAAGTGAAGAAATCAGTCTCAAAACTTAGGTTATGTTTCCATCTATTCCATTCTAGAACAGAATAAATATGTTCCCTTCCTTATATTCCATTCTACAAAATGAAACATCATAGTGATGAAAACTAGATCAGTGGTTGTGATATACTATAGGTGGGGGGAGGGGTGACTATATAGAGCTCATATAAGAGTTTGGGAGAGATAGAGCTGTTCTGCAGTCTAATTGCTGTCATGATTACATGAATCTATACATGTGTTCAAATTAAATGAAAAGGTAAATAATTTTTAATAACATCACTCTAAGGAGTAAAATAATTGCCATTTTTAAATCTAGATTTGTCAAAACTTTGATAATTTAAGACTTTAATTCTCTGACTTATTAATTCTTGTCACAACACTGTTATTTTTAAGTATCCTAATCCACAGATGACAATATTGAAACACAGATTAAAGAGCTTGTCCAGATTACACAAATAACTGGTGGCTGAGTCAAGATTTCAACTCATCTCTGTCCATCTAGGTTCACAACAATTAGCACTTGGGCATTGAGACAGCAAACCAATTTTGGAAGAAGACAGTACAATATTTGTTTCTGATGTTTAAGATTGGTACAAATAATATTCATTACTGGCATCAAAACCAAAAGGAAAAGAATTCTAGAAGACTGACAAATCTAAACATACTCAAGAACTATAAAACTTTGCTTTATCTATAATACAAATAGCTAAGAAACTCAAATAACTAAAGTTTTTCAACTGCAATTTATTTTTAGGTGAAAAATATAAATGACAAGTAAGCAAGCTGATATCAGGAAAGCAATTTCCAAAATGTATCACAGGGTCAGCATATTTATAGCCCATTTTCTCTGATTATCTATCTTGAAGTATACAATACTAATCAATAAGTATTTGACCACCTACTATTCGTGTTCATTATGATAACTACATTACTTCAAAATCCTGGCATGCCTTCTGAATCATTAAAGCAAGTTTAAAATTTGTCCAGATGGTTTTATGACTACTTATTTAATCATTTTCCCTCTAAACATGGAAAACTTATTACTGTATACTAATTAGCTGCATTATTAAATTAACTATAAATATCAATTTCCTCAATTATTTCAATGAATAGTTCATAGTGTTTATAGAGTTTTAAGGAAAATGAAAAACTAATCTTTGTCTTTGTTAAATATACTTCTCAGTTACTGTTTTTGAGCTCTCTGATCAAAACATATCAGAGCCTTTCAAATTCTGTTGCTAAATATAACCGTAGGTTTGTAGTCCATGTTAAATTATTTACAAAATAATTTAAATTGCTGTGAGGAAGAATGTCTTCTCAGCCTCTGTCTTTGTACCCATCATAAAATGCCTCTGCTCTGGGATGTTAGAGGATCCTGTCCAATTTAATTCAATTCCTTTGAATTTTTAGTATTATGCCAAATATTGTATAAGGCAAGCATGTACCTTATTCTCAAGTTACTCAGCAACAAACAGGCATGACAAGCATTTAAATAAATGACTGCAAAATTAGATATCTCTAGAGTTTCCAGACATACAAAGGAAGTAACAAGTATCTTGCATGGTTGAATAAATAAAAGCAGCACAGACATGAAATTATTAAATAGATCTTAGCCCAGCTGTAACTACATTAATTTTCTCTCTCACCCAGGACCCATTATGGAGGAACCATAATGAATACCAACCAGGTCTTTGAGATATGTGTTTCATGAAAATAATCAGCAATCCAGAGATCAACAGACTTTCTGTAAAGGACCAGCAGGCAGTTATTTTATACTCTGCATTACAGCTTCTGAGTGAAATTTGCCTGAGACAATATGTAAGCAATGGGTGTGGCTATGTTCACACAAATATTTACCAAAATAGGTGAAAGCTAAATTGGATCTGTAAGCCAGAGATTGCCAGCTCCTGTATTAATCAAACCAGTATGACTATATGTCTAAATTTCAAACATGAAGTCACTGTTACTTCATAAACAAAATAATAAAGGAGGTATACCTGTGAAAAATCTGACTGAAAAATAAAATGAATAAAGACCCAAATTCTTTTGTTACACCATCCTTGTCCTCACACAAGCAGCAGCTGAACTCCTAAGAATCTTGTTCCTCGCTTAATCAAGTGTATTTTTCCTACTAAAGTTACTGGACACACCAGGTAATCCTTCAGTGAAAAATGAAGCACTTCATTAATCAGCTTTTTCTGACTCTCTAACCTCTGTTTGGCAGATCTGAACATCTAAACAAAAATAAAATGATAAAAATTGCACATGGATGTACCCTACGTTCCAGTGTGGTTAATCTGGTCTGTAGGCCGCAGCAACTATTATTATTTTGTAATACTAAAAGTTTTGGGGATCTTTACTTAAAAGCTTGGTGATATATTTGTGACCAGAAACATTCTGTAGGAACTTAACTCATGCTTTTAGCAATAGTGGTATAATTGGTTTCATTACACAGAATTTGCTTAAAGCAAGTTCCCAAGAACCTGTCCACCAAGCTAAGGTGGGACTTAGTGCACATATATACTACATTTCCTATGTCCACTTACCTGGGGGTGAATATTTAGACTGTCTCTCTCTATGCCTTGACTTTTATGAAAAAATGGTGCAATGAATATACTAATATTACTTCAAGATCCCAATTATAATAATTTTGAGTTATATACCCAGAAGTAGGATTCCTGTTCTATTTGATGGCAGTTCTATTTTTAATTCTGTGAGGAACTCCATATTGTGTTTCATAGCAGTTTAATTTCACATTCCCACCAACACTGTACTTGAGTTCCAATTTCTCAAAATCCTAGACAACACTTACCAACAGATTTGAGGTAATGTTATGCTTTTGATTTTCATTTTCCTGATGACTAATGATGTAGAACATCTTTTAGTATACCTGTTGGTCATTTCTATTTGTTTTTGGAGAAGTGTCTGTAGCTGGGTGGTCCCTAGGAAAAGGGGAAGTTCCAGGCTCCAGGCTCCCTGCCCCCCCCCCTACTTCTGGGTGGGGCAAGGAACTTGGAACTTCCCCTTTTCCTAGGGACCATCCTGTTACATTTCTACTAAAGTTGTCTGTTTTTATTTGGGTTATCACTTTTGTTACTGAGTAGTAATTTTTTTACGTTGTATATTTGCTCTTTATCAGATAAACAATTTGAAAATATCAATAGATTGCATTTTCACTCTCTTGTTTCCTTTGATGGTAGAATTTTTAAATTTTTATAGGGTCCATTGGTTTATTTTTGCTTTTTTGACTGTGCTTTGGTGACTTTATTGATGGTCTTATAACTAACTAGAATTAAAATGCAGGACAACAAAAGAGAAGGAGAGGTTTAAAAAAGATTTAGATACTGATAAGATTTTAGCACTTTCTGCAAGGGGATAATGAACAAGCAACTCCTTTATAACGTAGCCCTGCAGAGAGATTTTCAGTAAGTCTTAATTGAGCCAAGACCACTCCATGGGTAAATGCTTTGAGCCTGACCCTTTGGTTTTGAGTAAGACAAGAGCTACCTATTGACACATAATCTCAAATTTCTTTCATCACAATGACTGAAAGATAATAAGCTTCTGAACTGAGACTGTACTAACTAGGTGATAATGGACAGGGTGGTATCAGAGAAGTGTGAAAGCCGTGACTGGATTGCCCTAATTTGTGGCTAAATCAGGATGTTATCTTTGAAAAAAGTCAATCTGGTAGCACTAAAATTCAGATGAATCAGCAGGTCAGCAATAAGTAGTACAATTTTTCTTCAAATGCTGTTTTTAAAAACATAGTAATTACCATTGAATACAAAGTGCATCCTGCTTAAAAAAAAATTCTGACGCTGTAGCAAAGGTAATGCTTTTTATTATGAGCTGCCCACATGTACTTCTCAGGCAGTGATTCATCTGAACAGTATTTCAGTTAAAGAACATTTTATTCTGGAATGAAAAATAACAGAAAAAATACTGAATGCCCCACAGTAGTGTGGGGTTAGCATAAACATGGACTGACAGGCAGTTAAGTCTAAAATCAAAATAATGGCAATACCTTACAATATATGGAAGCTGCTATATAATTTCTTTTATACATGAACATAACTTCAGGAGCCATAGGTTATGAGTCACATTCCTGTTTATAGATGCTAATATTTGTTCTCCCTTGTAATTATGGTGGAAGATATTTCAGCTCACTCTCATTTTTCTTCTGATGTTACTGACTGTCTACTACTAAACTCTGCAGAAAGTATGGAGGAGAGATCCAGGTTTCAGGATCTTCAGTTATCTCCTAATCAGAGTGTAAACTCTTGGTCAAGTTTTTAATCACAAATCAGATGATCTTGCTTTAAAGGCACGTGAGAGCAGCAATCATGTCATTGTGTCTCAGTAACTATGAGATAGAATTCTTAGCACCAAAGGCAACATTCTCCTTGTAGAAGTGAAGAAAAATTGTAAACAGTCAGCTTGAAGAACAGAACACAGTGGAACAAAACACATTTCCTTTTCTCTCCCACAAGGCTCTGGAGCTGATGTTACTTTGTTTAACAAAGAATTATATAGAGAATACGATTTTACAAATGTTAAATGAGTTAATCCTCATGGCAACCTTGTGACACAGTTACTATTGTTATCCGCAGTTCAGCAGAGAATGAAAGGAGACATTGAGTGCGACAAAGGGACAGCAGAGCTCAGATTCAAAGGCAATTCCTGGCTCTGTGACTCTAGATGTAGGCGAACTTCGTCCCTCCCTCCTCGGCACTCCCCAACAGGGCTGCAGGGAATCTTGTGAGGAGGGAGGCAGCTCTGATGAGCTTCCTTTCACAGGAAGGTCACTTCTCACCCTTGACCAGATTTCCAACATCAGTTTTCCCACTGGAACTGCTACAACATCTTTCTTTGTTCCTATCACTCATTGTCATTTCACAATCAGCTCATCTTATTGTCTTATTACATTACACACAATACACATTATTATATAAAATATATGTGATATTATCATCGTATTCTTATATATGTGATCATTGTCATCTCATCTCTTCTGATGAGTGCTGCCACATTTCTAATTGGCTAAATGAAATTAAAATACTGCATGGGATTTTGGCTTTGAGTTCCTTCTGTTTGAGTAGAATTTATGCTTAAAAAAAAAAGATTTATTTATTTATGCATGTGAGAGCTGGGGTACAGGCCAGAGGTGAGAGGTGGGTGAGAGGATTCACCAGAGACAGAGTGGGGAACAGAACAGGCAGATGGACTGAAATACACTGCTGAGGGGAGCAGCGGGCGGATCAGAAGAGGTCTGCCACGCCATGTGGGTCATCTACCTGGCTGGGAATGGAACTTGTGCTGCAGTGGCTTCGGGAAGCTTCATAATCCGGTGCTTTAACTAATCATTGTGCCACCAGGGAGAGCCCAGAATTTATGTTTTAAAAAAAGAGAAAACAGGTCTGCATATCTGAGATCGTCACAACTGGTTTCTCAGGGATGGCTCTCTTGAACTTTCTGTCTTATTTTGGGCCTTTTTAGTCCTTATTTTTGGCCTGGATTTTTCATCTCAACCTAGTTTTATTAGTAGTAGTTGCATTAAAAATATTTAGATGGGTCAGGTAGACTTTCTTCTACAGTTTCAGCCTGATCTCAGTGGGAGCAATTGAAATTTTGTACAGTGAGCAGAGTTTCCATACATTATGGCATGGTTTAGCCTACTAAACACCCCAATTTTTCTAGGAACAAAGCAATTAAGCCATTTGCCTAAGGACATCTTGCAAGACACTCAGTAACACAAGGAAATGCACAATTATCCTGGTAGTTTGTTGCCATATGGATTATCAATGATCCAGCTAGGGGTGTGCTGGTCCCCATCAGGGTCCTCATCCTAGTCCTGACACTGTCAGCAGCCAGGCAGTGGAGTCTAGGGAAATTGTAGAGCTGTTAACATGTGAAATACGCAAGAGAAATAAAGGCAAAGAGATTCCAGCCAGTGAGTTACTGTGTAAAGTCCTCAAGTAAATAGCAAAATAAAAAAAAGTAAGTACAGTCAACATTTGAACAACACAGTTTGAACTGCATAGGCCCCTTACACAATAATAATTTGGAAATGTCAAAAATTTCAGATTTTGCTTAATAGACATAAATATATCTTAGTATATTGTTATTAAGGATTTTAATTCAAAATAGTTTCAATAGTTTTATTGCATAAATTCATCAATGAAATAAAACCAATTTCCCAATCAATAAAGACTTGTTTCAATAATTATAATTGTAATTAAATATTATTTCATTTTATTCTCAAAGTTTGACATGGTCATCCTACCTGACGTGAGAGTCTATGACACTTTGAGGCAAGCCTACAATAAGTTCCTTCCTGATGAATTTTCAGTTCTGCCTTCTAAGCCTATGCAAATTAAATTCTGAACCTCCCCTCTAGGAGAAATATTTAAGAACATTATCATTTGGTCCCTGTTACCCAAACAGACTTTGTAATATTTACAAACCTAGTACATCTACTTTTTTCTGTAAGAGGTGCTGGAATGCTTACCAGTCATTTAACAAATAAATATTTGCTCCTAATCAAAACAAATCCAAGAGTATTTCTTTATAAAAATCACCTGTGTTGTTATTGCCTTCATGTCTTTCTAGTAGTTATTCCTTGCAGTGAAATGCTTATGACTAGTAAACAAAAAAGGAAAAGAATAAATAGAAAGGTTCCTTCAAGAAAAAGAAATACTGGTATGATACAGAGATGTAGGTTTTAACATGCCAACAACAGAAACATGGTGTAAGTCCTGGTAAGAGCACCAATTTCCAATTCAGACCGACCTCATAAGATTTGGTATATAAAATAATGTAAGAACAATGATTAGAGATACTATGTAAAGATTAGCTGTTATTATAATAATACATCTTTTAGATCTTAGCTTACAACAATTTCCTGACAAAGAAATAAAAAGATAAAAGATAATCTATAAAAAATGTAAGGGGAAATAGAAAGAATTAAAAATTTTAAAAGACCACATTTTCTACTCTACAATGAATTTGAAAATTTTGATTAAGCATATCATCTACTTGAAAAACAAAATTTATTACATTACTTGAAGAGGAGATAGGAAATCTAAATAGATTTTTAGACACAAACAGAAAGCAGGTGTCAAGGCAGAACAGCTCGGGGTAAAAACTGCCCCATGTCTCCAGCAGCTCAGCAATTGGGCAAAAACATTCAGTAAATGCTTGTGAAGACACCAAATAAATCAAATTTGTAAGAAAAAAAAAGTGTAAAGATTTTTATCCAATAAGGCTGCCAAACTAAATGATTTTTGGGAAAGGCTGCATCAAACATTTCTGAAACAAGGACTTCCTTTTTGCTCTTTAAAGCAATTGCTAGATATAGTTAAGCAAGTCTACCGAAAAATGAAATAGCATCTCAAATCCTAAGTACAGTGTTATAAGATCATTTCAGAAATGTAATATCATAGCATAAAAGCAAGTGTGTTTCCTATCAGGATTAAAGAAAAGTTCAGTATTAAGACATTTATTAAAGTAGAAAATCACATGATCATATCAAGAGAAACAGAAAAGACATTTGATAAAATTCAACTATATTCCTGATAAAAATCTCTTAGAAAATGAGAATTGAAAGATATTAACACAATGTATTTCTCAAAGCATTTATCATAAGCTAGTGGTAAACATAATTTAAAGTATTTGACACACATCCTCCTAATGACAGGAACAATGATTTCCCATTGATATTTTAATTGATAATCTTTTTGACTAGACTAAAATCCCTTTGAAGATTAGGTCAAGATCTTATTCATAATTTTATAATTTTAAGTTTACCAATATCTTAAAAGGTATTTCTGAAATGGTATCCTTCTGTCCCAGAATCTTTTATCAAAAGCAAACCTCAAAATTATTCAGTAGGCTAGTTAATTAAAATTACTAAGTAAAAATTAAAAATCTCTTAAGCATATAGTTTAATAGTAAGAAAATACTCAGCAACCCCACAGAAGAACTAAGCATTCCATAATTTCAATGATCAGGAAAAGAAACCTTTAGTCTGCCATTCTGTCTTCTATAGAACATACCATTTGCTTATTTATCAGATGCAATGAGTGACCTCAGACATAATCACTGATTGATATACTCTCCTCACAGAAAACTTGTCCATGATGGAAGCCCACTTTTACTTCTTTGCCTTCTAATGTCATGTTCTGTTTGAGTCTATAAGATAAAAGATACAGCAAGAGGGCAGACATAGAACAGAAAAATGTGTCCTCAATTCAGCCTGATTTTTTGTTTTTTTGTTTTTTCTTTTGGTTAAATCAAACTCCTTTGGACACACTTGGACCTAAATCACCTTTTCAGCACCCCTTTAAGACCTCCCTCAGTCTTGTTTCTGTATCTTTTAGAATCACTTCGTTTGATTTTATCCATCTGGAGACCGAGGGTTCGCTGCACCTCAATCTGTGACGAATAATCTTTGAGCAGCGACCAGAGGTTTGCACATATATCTTTCTTAGTAATCACTGCTGTTCTAATGAGTTCTCCCTCTGTTCTCCTGGTTGAATGCCTCCTTGCTTCCACTTTTATTTTCTGGGCATTCCTCGCTACTTAGCATGATTCTGCCTCTCAGTGGCCACTTCGGGGACATTTTGATGTGAATAAGCTTTTTCTTTTGATAGGTGCATTCAAAGGAAGGGGAAAGAAACCTTCATGAGATCTCTGACTTGTCAATCTAAAAGAGCAATCACTTTGGTAACAAAGGGGAAATCCTAATTCTTGTTTTTATTCTTTGAAAAGGCTTTTTTAAAAGGTGTCAACATTTTAAGTTGTATATTTGATAGATAATCAGGTACCTGAGCTACAGTTTAAACTGATTTAGTTTTTCTGTCTCTACCTTGTTTTTCTCTCACATTAGTTTCACTGGTCTTAGAAAATATACTTATTGTTAGGTATAATTTTTCCAGAAATTGGTTAAGATTGGGGAAAATTCAACATTTTTTTAAGATTTATTTATGCATACAGAACTGTGGTACACACCAGAGGTGCAGGGGTGGTGAGAGGATTCACCAGAGGCAGAGTGGGGAGCCGAACGAAGTACACTGCTGAGGGGAGCAACAGGCGAGACAGGAGAGGTCTTCTGCACCATGTGGACCACCTCCCTAGCGGGGATCAAACTCCCACTTAAGCAGCTGAGGCTAGCAGGCAGTGCTGTGTCCTAATCTGTTGTGCCATCAGGGAGGGCCCTGAATCAACATTGTAAGAGCTTAATCCTGATAACTTCTCTGATGATACAAATCATAGCATGTCCTGATTTAAATTGTTCTCTACAGATCTTTAGTCACTCTAGGATTTTAGGGGAATTTAAATTGTGTTATTCAATAAATTGATATTTGAATACCTATATAAATTTTCTGTAAACAATATAACACTTTGGTGCTTAAATCTACCTTTTAATTTCCTTTGTTATCTAATTTTTTTAGAGAATGACTTCAGATGAAGGCAATATGTAATTGTTCTTAAATGATATCTAATACATTTAGCCATTTTACAATGTATTGAAGTAAAATAAAATATGTTTATAAAAAAGTTAGCTGTGATATTGGTTTTTTATCTCTAGTCTTCTCTAGTGTCTAGAAAGATAAATTTAGTTAACTTACTTAAAGATGGTTAATAAAATTAGCTATGAAGAAATCAGAATATGAAAGTGAACCTTATTTGAGACCCTTTGTTTTCCTGTATGAGAACTAAATACAATAAATTTCTTTTTTCCTCCCAACTGACTTTTTGCCTAAATGCTATAAATTCCTAGACTGCTTTAACTAACTTTCACAAATTTTAATATACTCTACTTTGATTTTCATCAAAATGTTTTCTTTTTCTTTTCTTTTTTTTTTATTAAAAAGTATATTTTTACATCATTTTGCACATTTTTTTTCCATCTCAATTGTAATCCCCGCAGGTTTCCCATCACCAAATCACCCCTGTGCCAACACCATAGTCATCAAAATGTTTTCTTAAAACAGCTTTTTTAACTGTTAATATTATTCTTATGGAACGGTATAATTTAAATTACAAATATTTAGAGACTTTCCTAAAAGTTGGTTTTTATTTTATTTCCTTTATGTTCAATGAATACAATTTGTGTTGTATCATTTGTTTAATAATAAATTTTTGTGACTCAAAACATAACTATCCAGGTGAATATTTTATGTGCACCTTAAAAAATGTGTCTCTTGTTATTGAAGGGTGTTCTGTAAGTGAAAATTAAATTGCTTGATAGCATTGATCAAGTCTTCTATGTCCTTGGTGATTTCCTACTGACTTTTAATATAATTACTGAGCAAAGATTGTTAAAGACTATAATTGTGGGCTTAATTATGTCTCCTTTCAATTATTTTAGTCTTACATCATGTAAAAAAAAGTATTACTATTAAATGCATAAATATTTGTGATAATAATGTCTTATTGGTAAGTTGAGCCTTTTCCCATTTTGTAAAGTTCCTTTTTATGCTTGGTTATTTTCCATATTCTGAAGAATGAAAGAATGCAGTAAACAAGTTCCAGTTGCCTCTGGAAACTGTGAATGTGAATTTACTTGCAAAAGAGATTCTTTTAGCTGCAATTAAGAATTTTTATATGAGATTACTCTGGGTTTCTTAGACAGGCCCTTTATCCATTGACAAGTACCCATATAAGAGATGGAAGAGAAAACTTAATGAGGAGGATGTGATGTGACCGTGGAAGCAGATGCTGAAACAGTACCATCAAGAAAGAGGAAGCACTGCTTACAGCCACCAGAAACAAAAAGGACGAGGAAGCCTTCTCCACAGAGACTTTGGCAATTGTGTATTTTTGCTGATACCTTGATCTTATATTTTCAGCCTCCAGAACTATGACAATAAATTTATAATCTTTTAAGTCGCCACATTTGTCGTAATTGGTTATAGCAGTTTCAGGAAGCAATACACAAAGTAGTTATCATTTCAGTTGCTCTTACTTCATTTGTACAGTTCTAAATTTCCCTTCTACCTGGAAAACATATATCATTTCCTTTCAGGTACAGCCTTATAGCAATAAATTTTGGCTTTCCTTCACTGGGAATGTGTTTATTTGCCTTCATTACTGAAGGATATTTTCCCTGGCTATAGATTTTGGGCTGATAGTTCTTTTCGTTTAGCCCTTGAAAATGTTGCTAAACATTTCTATTCTAACCTGCATGATTTCTAATGAGAAATCTTCAGTGACTTAAATCATTTATTTTTTTTTCATTTTTTAAAAATCTTTATCTAAAAGGTAACATTAGTTCCCAACACTGTATGTGGTTTCATTTACTTTTTCCAGTGGTTGCTTTCAAGATTTTCTTCTTATACTTGGCTTTCAGCAGTTTAATTATAATGTATTTGAAAGATTATTTTTAAAATTTAACCTGTTTGAAATTTGCTGAGCTTCTCAGATCTTTTTTCCTCAAAAATTTGTGATTTATTTCAGTCATTCTTTACTTAGTAACAAAGGCTCCTTTCTATCACTAAAATACTCCTTTGAATTTTTAGTGACCTTGCTCATTTGTTATAATAAAAGTTTTCTTTATTTGTGAAAAATAAGTTATTAATTATCACTTTTATTATACATTTTGTATTTTCAAAATAATACCTGAAACAATGAGTTTTATTCAAACATTTTTTCCTCTGAAAAATATTTTCATTTTGTCATTCCTCAATTAGGCTGTAAAAGAATAGTAAGATATATTTTAAACTGAAAATATCCTTGGGTTTCTTGGAATCACCATCAGGTAACAGGAAATTCTGTTCATTTGCCTCACAAAGTAAAAGTAATAAAATTAGTTAATCTTGTCTAACAGTCTATGAATATTAACTCCAAAACATGGTAAAAGCTCTTTAATTTCTCAAACTTAACATCAACTTGTACATGTACATATCACAAAAGTATAGCCTGCCTGAATTATATTAATTCAGAGTATTATAATCAACACAGAGTACTTCAGCGGTTATAAACATTTTATATTAAAAGGAACTATTATTCAAGCACACAGGCTAGTATTATAATTATCTAAAAAGTTTGATTTCTAGGTTGCCCAATTAGTCAGGAATAATGACAGTATGTTGTATAGCACAAATCAAAAGATGTGTTGATTCGTCACGGTCCTCATTGCTCTTACTCTCCAAGTTTTTATTGACTATAACCTCATAAATATATGGTGCTTAATACCTCCAGTGAGAATTTTTCTTTCTTCCATTCTGCCAGTTCTTTGGGAGACTTAGTGTCTAGACACATCACAGAACAGTCCTCCAGGCACACAAGTGAAAAACTGTAGGGTGTTTATGAGTTCCACACCTCTCAACTAAAATTATATAATTCATAGATGATAACTGTCTTCAAGTCGTGGGTCCCTAGGTCTCATTCTGAGGCATCTTCAGAGTAATCCAGCGGCATGTGACTTGAGTGTGGAGATGGAGGATGGAGACAGTTTCTAAAGTCCTTCAGATCAAGGAAAAAACTATGAGTAGTAAATGACTTCCATTTAAGACCTATGAGCAAGTTCCTCATGCTTTAATTTACATCATCTTGTTCTGTTCCTCTAGATATTTTCTTTCCTCTCTTCTGATTGTTAGCTTATTATTATTCCTTAACAATGATACCCATAAAACCCCACACTGATTTTTTTCAAATGTATATACTCCTTGACATGATGCCAATTCCTCTCTAGAGTTTGCAATTTGGTGAACGTATACAATCAGAGTGACTGTTGAGTTTGAACTCATTTTATTGTAGATACTACCTAGCTTCATTTGGCACCACTCCTTGTTACAAATCTGCTAAAACAAAATCCTTGTTATAATCCTTGTTAATGGGATTCAACCACCAAGAAACTTATTTTGATGGCAAAAACCACAATAAACCTAAAAGGAATCTATAGTCTCTATATGTCAATATTTAAAAAATGCATTCCCTTTTCTGTAGAAAAAGAAAAATACAAAAAGGGACAAGTCATTGCAATCAAGCTGTCACAGAAATAGAGCATAGAAAAAGTTAGGAAACCAGTGGGGTATATTGAGAGGTTTACCTTGTACAGATCTTCAAGAAAGGTGTACTAATTAGGCTCATCCCCCATCGCTATCCACTTTACGGATTGTAGTCAATCTGTTGTGCTTCAAATTCAGTCCTAGTTGTTAGGCGCCTCCCCATGATCTGCTTTCAGTGGAAATAGTCACACGAGGATGTCAGATAGATTTGGCCTCTCACCAGGCAATGGAATTTGTGTCAGGTCTATTCTGTTTGATATCCACATATAAGTCTTTGAAGCACAAACGACTATTGAATGCAATCTGTAAAGTAGACATTGAACTATAATATCAGTAACTGATGACTACCTTCAGGATTGTTCTTAATATAACCCTGAGTCCTTCTGACATATCAATTTCCCTTATAAGAAAAATAAACATTTAGATAGTTTAACTAAAAAGGAAACAAAGTTAAGGGAAAGATTCTAAGCTTCAACTTATTGTTAAATAATGTTAGACTACTTTTTTTCATTTCACATCAAACTTGGATTGTATGCAGGATCCTATAGAATATGGTACAGAGAAAATCAGGAGAATAGTAACAATTACTTATGATGTAGAATCCTCACCCAAGAAGCACATATATTTGGACAAGTGGTGATTCAAAACAGAGGTTTTTCAAAAAGGGCATATACTGATTTAGGGAAAGGACGCTACACTTACAATGCTGCAGACTTTTGTTAGTAGTATTAAAATTTTATGGACGGCAAACATAAAATTATGAAATCAGACTACCTCTGGTTGTGTGGCCTCTTCAGATGGGGTATGGAATCTATTCTCTTGTTTTGATTTAGTTGCTCCAATACTTTACCACGTCTTGCTTTTCATTCAGGATTCATTCCCTTTCTTTAAAAAATATCCCTTGATCCTATATTTTTCTCTTTTTTTTTTTTAAGATTTATTTATTTATACATGCAAAACTGGGTACAGGCTGGAGGTGCAGGGGGAGGATTCACAAGAGACAGAGTGGGGAGCAGAACAAGCAGATCAACAAAGTACACTGCTGAGGGGGGCAGCAGGTGGGTGAGGAGGGGTTTACAGTGCCATGTGGGTCACCTCCTTCCTTGGCTGGGGATCGAACTCACGCTGCAATGGTTAAGGCTAACTTTGCAGTGCTGTGCTTCACCCACTGTGCCACCATTGAGGGCCCAAACCTATTATTTTTCTGAATATTGGTTTTGTGTCTTCCCCATCACCATACCCTGAAATAGTGAAAGAATGTGAAGTATTTGCCTTGCTAGTAGTTCCTTCCTGATGTACTGTAACTCTAATGTAACTTAATAACTATGTCGCCCATGCTTATTCAATGGAGTCACAACTTATTTCCAGGGAGATCTGTATGTGACAATGCCTCCCCCACCCTCCATGTGACTGCTTCACAGTTCAGGGCCAGGCGTGTGGAGATGTTAAGTAGGGCTAAGTAGCTTATGACATTATGAGCTGCAGCAAAGCATACTGTGTCTCTTTCAAAGACTGTTAGCTATGAGCTGATTCATTTTAATTGTTTATTTTTTAAAACAAAAATATTTATTTGTGCATACAGAACTGGGGTACAGGCCAGAGGTGCAGAGGCGGTGGAGGATTCACCAGAGACAGAGTGGGGAGCAGAACAGGCCAACTGATTAAGTACACTGCTGAGGGCAGCAGTGGGCAGTCAGGAGAGGTCTGCCCCACCGTGTGGATCACCTCTGGGGCAGGCAGGGATCGAATTCATGTGGAAGTGTCTTTAGCTTCTTAGTGCTGTGCTTTATTTAGCCTGCTGTGCCACCAGGGAGGGCCCCTTAATTGTTTATTTTTTCTAGTAGGAACTGTTCAGTGTGTACCTTCTTTCTTTTAGGAGCAATATATATATAAAAGGGGAGTGGGGAGGATGTAAAAAATGATCAGCTCTTTTTGAGGGTTCCTGGTTGTTTTGAACCATCCCGGGCCAAGTAGGTTCACTGTTGGTTCAGACAGCTTAAAAGAGAACTTCAGAGCTTGGCATCGCCTCTTTTGGTTTTTTTAGTAAGCAGAGCAGCCTTCTGGTCGCTGTTCTGTGTGGTGCCACTTTTATATCCCAACCTCCAGGCTCAGGAGTGCCCACTAACACATGCCTACAGGTGCCGCCCTGAGACACCTGTGCCGGGAGCCCGCACCACGCACCTCTTGCAATCAAGCCGCAGGTGACAGCTGCAGAGGCCGGAAGCACAAAAGCCTGAGCAATCTTTATTTTCTGTGAACGGGTAAGCCCAGGTTGCTCTGCAAGTAGAGAGGTTTGATAGCCTCGATGATCTGCTACCGTCAAACCGAGCCACATATTTAAGGAAAAGTGTTTTTCTTTCTCAGTAATTTGCTAGGTCTATTTGGGCAGCAGTTTTCACTGAGAAGTGCCTAGCATATGAGCTGCTCAGTGTGCACTATTTAATTGATGCTTTCCCCATCTATTTTGCACACTTTTAATTACATTTAATTTATATTAAATTTAAATTTTTATTGTCCTCATTTGGGGTATCATCCAACACATCTTCCTACACTAGAATATATTTTATCAGGAAATGTTTGTACATAGAAGAAGCTTCCTTGGTATTTAACTTAATGATCTTTTGTCACTAATATAGAATATAGAAGGATGTAAGGATATAGAAGGCCCTAAGTGAAGGAAGAAACAAAACTGCTCAAGTGGGAGAAAACCAGCCATCTGCAGGCACTGCCTACTAAATCAGGCCTGTGTTCGCTCTGTATTGGGCAGCAAGCAATCAGCAGAATGGGGTACATTTATGACATATAGTTTACATTGTATCCTACTCTTGGTGTTAAAATTCTCATCACTACCCTCTACAAATTTGTAGTTCTAGTAAATTTGTGTTTGAGATTATTTTAATTGACCATTTTTATTAAAGTTGGCAACTCGATCGCAGTCATCCAACTTAGTTTTATTTAATAATTTTTCCTCACAATCACTGAAAGTTTGGGAACTACTCTTGTAAAGCATGTCAAAGCTTTTTTTTTTTAGTTAAGATAAATTCCTCAAAAAATATATAGTGTACAGATGTCAAAGTTTTTCTTTAACTCATTAATGACAGAACCGGCAAATTGGTAAATCTGTTTCAAAGGATGATATGAGAAATTAAAAGTTACTGAAAGAAAGTTGAAATAAGATTGTTAATTTAGATACAGGACAATGAAAACAATAACCTTTAGGGGTTATCTTTTCTATAGGACAAAATCCACTTGCAACTTTACTGGAAAAAAAAAAGTGGTTTGCAATTTATCAATCTTCAACTTAGCAAAAAACTATAAAATCAGGACTGTAAGCAACAATAAACAGAATGTCAAAGTTGCCTTCCTATTGCAGGACAGACAACTCAGGTCAGCTTTTTAAACAATCTAATATGACATATGGAAGGTCACATAGTAATCATTCTTCCTCATTTCCCAGTTCTAGATAATTTTACTTAGAAGAAGTTGCCTCTACCATTTGGATAAAAATTACATCTTCTGGGCCCTCCCTGGTGGCGCAGCGGGTTAAAGCACTGCAACTGAGAAGCTAAAGCCACTTCCGCATGAGTTCAATTCCCGCCTGCTCCGGAGGTGACCACATGGCGTGGCAGACCTCTCCTGACCCGCCCGCTGCTCCCCTCAGCAGTGTACTTCGTTGATCTGCCTGTTCTACTCCCCACTCTGTCTCTGGTGAAGCCTCTCACCGCCCCTGAGCCTCTGGCCTGTACCCCAGTTCTGTATGTACAAATAAATAAATCTTTAAAAAAAAAAAAATTACATCTTCTATGAGTATGTGTAAATAAATGTAGATCTATAGGCTAACAGATATAAAACTGGAAGGAGGTAAGCCGACAATTGATTTGGAATTAGCTATGATTTGGGAAGAGCATTATGGTTATAGTTTGTTAGGGCTGCCACTCACAAACTGCGTGGTTCAAGAGGCAAGGTTTATTGTCTTATAAGTTCTGTACCTAGAAGTCTGTGGGCAGGATGTAGGTAGGGTCATGTTCCTTCTGAGGGCATGTCCTGCACCCATCCCAGGCTGGGTCAGTTCAAGCAGCTTGAAAGAGAAACTTGGAGCACTTGGCATCAGCCCCACAGTTTAGGGGAGATAAGCCAGCAGGGAGGCAGCAAATTGGAACCCTGAGAATCCCTATATGCTCTTTCCTCTTCCAGCTGTTCTCTGATGCTCTCCACTGCACTCTGGGGCCCCAGCCACACCCTGTCCTCTGTAGCTATGCCCTTATTTGCCCAGTCTCTTGGCTCAGGTGTGCACACCCATACATGCCTGCTACACTCCAGGTGCCCACCATCAGGCATGTGCATGCCACCACAGGTGTCCATCACAGATGCCAATGGCGGGAGCGCGGAAGAAGCCTGAGAACTTCCATTTCCTGACAGGGTGCTAGGGGAGAGTCAGTTCCAGGGCCATCTTCAAGATTCTGGTAGCTGCTTTCTGTGGAATACTATCATGCCAGTCTTCACGTGGTATCCTCCCTGCGTGCAGCCTGGGTCCAAATTTTCCCCTCTTTATAAGGATACGGGTCACAGTGGATTAGGAGCCAAGCTAGCCCAGTATGAGCTCATCTTACTCAATTAGCTACATCTGCAATGACCCTATTTCCAAATAAGGTCACATTCTGAGTTATCAGGGGTAAGGATTTAAATATACAAGGGGGAAAGTCATAATTCAACCAATAGCAATGTGTAAGTTTTTCTGAGAACTTTACTCTCTAAATGTTCAGAACTAAATGCCAATGCCTATTTCCCAAAACATTCAATAACAGTTCTGGTTGTCTTTATTTGTTTCCAACGGCAGACATAACAAATTGCCAGAAACTCTGTGACTCAAACAACATGAATTTATTCTTGCATGGTTCTGAAGCTAGACATGTAAAATCAAGGTGCCGGCAGGGCTCTGCTCTCTCCAGAGTCTGCAGGGAAGAACACATCCTCGCTTCATCGTGTTTTCTATGCTTGGTGGCATTCTGTGGCTTTTAGCCATGCACTTGAGTCTCTGCCTGTCTCCACAAGACTGTCTTTTTTTTTTTCACTTGTTTTTTGGTTACTCTCAGAAGTTTAACTTATCAGAATTGACTTCAGATGTATAGTGATTTAATTGCAGTGTGATATAGAAATGTTATTTTTATCTAGGTCTATTCTCTCTTCTCCATTTTCATGCTTTTTTATAATATACATTACATATATGTGCTTCTGATCCAATAATGCATAGTACATATATATTAAAGAAGCTGAGAAAAAAGAGGAAATGTGAGTATATACTTACAAAAATAAAACTTTTTTTTTTTTTACCATTTTGGTTCTCTTCACTTGTTACTTTGGAATTGAATTGCCATCTGGTGTTTCATTAATTCAACCATCTTCTTTGTGCTGTTATTGGAAAATAGATATATGTCTAGCAATACAATTATGCCCACGTAGTCTTTTCAGTTGTCTTTTAAATCTAAAATTTAAGAGAACGATGCATCTGTACTGTCTTTTATAATTACAGAATTGCTTTGCCAGTGCTTTCTGTTTTTTCATGTGAATTCTGATTACTCTCTTGGGTCACAGGCAGTTTTGTTAACCTGTCTCTTCTTCCTCGGTATATGTCACACTCTCCTGATTCTTTGCATGCATGCTCTAATCTTTCTGGAAACTGGACATTTTGAGAACTATATTGTCATGACACGGGACACTGATTCTCCTCTTCCTCTCTCTGAAACCTTTGTTGTTTGATTGTTCATGTGTTTGATGCTTTGCATAGGTAAGTTCAGTGAAGTCTCTTTTCCCTGGAGTGTGAAACATCTAAGTTTGCTTCTCAGAAGGAACCCCTTAGGGCAAGGACACAGTCACCTGGGAAGACAGTGGTTTTAGCGGAGTTCTTTCACTGCCTCTCTCTCCATTAAATTGTCCGTCTCCTTTGGCACCACATCAAACCCTTAGGGTCCATTAATTGTTAACTGATTGCTCTATTGCTGTTAATAATACCCTGGGGTAAAAATTGTTCTATATTCAATCTAACTGAAACTAGGCCTTTTCTCAGGGGTAGTTTTTGAAGTTTATTTTGGCCCCAGAAAGTTTCTTCACAACTGTCTCTTTCACCTGTTCTCTCTGGCAAAGTAGCTGGCCTCTGGTTTGTTACTATCATAGGTGCACCAGACTCCTCTTAATTGCCATCCAAACACCCACCAATTATAAGAGCATTTGACCCTTAACTTGAACTTCTCCACACTGTGCTTTAAGTAAATTGTTCTTTTGGGGAAAGTTCTTATGTGTCTCCCTGAGGCGAAAAGACATGTCCTGGTCCATGCAGTGAAATCTAGGCAGGAGTGGTCTCAGTCCTATTTTTAGTCTCCCTCTCCCATCATGGAACTCCCACCCCAGTAAGGAGTTACACAGAAGTGCTCAGGGCTATCAGATTCTCACCCTGCCCTGTCAGAGTAGCACCCCCTCCCCCCAGGAGAGGAAACTGGGTGAAAGAAGGGCAACCCTGACCTCTCAGCCACACTCACACTCCCTAGGAATTTAGCCTCTGCAACTCATGGTAGAGGGTGTATGAGAAATGCTGGTACTCTGTCCCTGCAAGGAAGGTATTGTTTTTTATTGTTTTTTGTTTGTTTGTTTTTGAAGTTATTCACTATGCATATAAAAGCTAGGGTACAGGCTGGGGGGGGGGAGTGAGAGGCAGAGTGGGGAGCAGAACAGGCAGATCAACTGAATTACACTGCAGAAGGGAGCAGTGGACAGGTCAGGAGGGGTCTGCTACGCCATGTGGGTCACCTCCATGGCCAGGATCGAACTTGTAGCTGGGGAAAGCTTCACTGTGCTGTGCTTTAATCTGCTGCACCACCAAAGAGGGCCCTTGAGTAGAACTTTTAAATAAATGTTTCTTCATTTGTTGCATACCCTTGGAGACCTGAATGTTTTGAAATATTTTTTTACCATTTACACTTGTTTTGTTAGGAAACAGAATTCTTTATTGCTGCCTTTCCTGATATTTGCTCTACATAATTAGTCATTGGTTTTAATTATAAACCTGAGCTTACATGTGACAGTGTTAAAATGGTGAAATGTTTTGCTAATGTTGAGCTTTTGTAAAATTTTGCATGAGAAATATTTAAAGAATGGACAAGATGACATTTCAGACTTACTGTTATTTTTCACTCCATATGGGAGAGCCCAATATTTAATAGAAGTAGTTAGAAAAAAAGTCTCAGAAAATTCTATATGATTCTAGTCTCATAAAATGTTTGGAAATATATGTCAAAAGCAGACATCTGTTGGAAAGCCGTTGAAAGTGAACATTAATGAAATCTAGGTGCAAAACCAAGTCTGCCTTCATGAGTTAATCCAGCTGTTAAAGCTGACCCAGTTATAATATCTCTCTTACTATTCTCTAAAACAAGTTACAACCCAGTCAGTTCACTAAATATTCACATTAGAGTAGAGGGTCCTGGCTAAAAATGAGTACACTGGCCATTCCATTCATTAATGTACTTGAAGTGGTTTCAATTTCAGAAAACTAAATAATCTCATGGTAGATATTGGTGCTCAAATATGACAACAGAGAAGTGCTCTGCAAAACTTTCCTAATTACATTTTTATTTATTTGTGTTCCCTGTGATATGCCAAGTGATTGTCAGTTTGCAAAATGTGGCATCTATAAATATGCTTTAATTACTCATTTAGTTCAATCACTTAGTCAACAAATACTTACTGAATAATTATTCAGTCAGCCTGCTCTAGATTCTGGAGATACAGCAAAGTATGAGATAGACAAGATCCTTGTCCTCTTAAACTTTATATTCTGTTAACTGAAAATAAACAGATAAATGCAGATAAAAGTGGTATGCATTATGACGAATGCTGACATGTATTGTGTACAGAGACTCATCAAGACCAGAGTGCTTATCTGCAAGCTGACAGCCATGGCTGCTAAGCCTGCTTGGCCATCTTTCCCCCTCTATCAAAGGGACCCATTTCTTCCACTGTTACGATCACTGCTCTTGGGCAGCCATTATTCAAGACTTATGCAAATTATGCAGACATAATTGAATCAATTTGAGGGTAACCTATTTCTCTTCTCTACTACTGTCAATAAAAATGTGTTTCCTCCTCACCAAGTTGAGCACCATATGTAGTCTGACACACCATTGCTCTCTTCCTCAGGTTTCTGCACTGACTGTACTGCTCTGCTCTGCCTTTCCCTCCTGCAGTATATATTCAGTACATTCAGGGCTAGTATCAGGAGCTATAATATGTGCAGTCGCATGGGGCCCCAATTTTAGAGATACTCAATGCTCGGGTTAATGTTCTGCTGTCACCATATTCAAATTCTCAACAACTTTATAAAGAAATGGTTATGCATTTTCATTTCTTTTGGGTCCTGCAAGTTATGTAACCAGACCTGACTCTACCCCATTGAGCATACTTATAAACCACATACCATGTGTCTGCTCGAGACACCACAAAGATTTCTTTTCTTATTCAGAATAAATGACAAAACCACATGTTGACTCATGTGGCACCCCTCTGCACCCCCCTCCCTCTAAGCTCCTATCACTGCCTCTTCCACACTCCTAAGTCTTCCTCAAGTAGGCTCAGAGCAATTCAACCTTAGGGCTTGCATAGCAGTTCCTGTTGACTATTACATCTTACTTGAATATTGCATGACTTGTTCTCTCGTGATCTTTAAGCCACATTGTAAGCGATGCCCTGTCCAATCACTTCAAGTAAAACACAAACCCATATCCACGTTTCATGCTGGCTGTTTTATTCTGTTGGGTTTTTTTAACCATACAACTTACCCTAAGCTGATACCCATATTTAATTAATTATTTGTAGTCTGTCTGCCTTCCCTTGATATGCTTTCCTTGACCTCAGAGCCCTGTGCTCAAATAGACCTAAACTCCAGGTTTCCTTCTCTGTCTCTACAGTTTGAGTAAAAATACTGCTACGTCAGTTTAGCAAATTCTTCTCATGATCATTTCATCCTGACCTAAATTTAACAAGAATTCTTTTGAGCTGGTCTAGCAAGAAACCCCCTTCTCACTTATGCTTCTTCTTAGTAATTTTTTCTCCATCCTGCTTCCCAAATATAAACCCCTACTGTAGAGGTTTTGTAAATCGTTATTGTAGTCAGGAGTTAGTTCTGATCCCCACTTTCCTGTTAGTATACCACTATAGTAACCTTCGTTGAATAAAGTGTGTCTTACCATTTTTAAGAAGTATTACGAATAATTGTTTTCTCAGCGCCCTCATTCAGGCCTCCCTGCAAGGGGTTGAGTCAAAGCACTATGAAGTTATCTGCAGCCATAGCAACAAAGGTTGGACTCCCTGACCCCTGGTCAAGGAGCTGACCCACATGGCACAGCAGACCTCTCCTGTCTTATCTGCTGCTCCTCTTAGCAGTATATTTCAGCAGATCTGCCTATTCTGCTCCCCACTCTATCTCTGGTGAATCCTCTCACCCCCTCCCCACACCTTTGGACTTTACCCCAGTTCTTGTATGCATAAATAAATCAATCTTTCCCCCAAAAACCCTCATTTAAATTGTAAACTCCACAAAGTCAGAGATTTTGTGTCTATTCCTTTCAGCTGGAATACCGTGGGCCACCTGGTATTTGTTAAGTGAAATAATGACTGAGCGCCGCCTGTTGAGAGGCCGGCACAGTATCCCCGTGCCCGTATTCTGTGTGCATTAAAGTCCAGTGCAGGTGACTGATGGTATTTCTCAAGACTCTTGACGTGATGTTGCACTGCAAATTCAATGGGTTTACTCTCTTGGTGGGTGGGAGGCCTGAAAAAAAGCCAGTGCTAAGATGGAGCGCACAAAGGGTAAGTGTCGATTCCCTTGTGACAAAAGAAACAGCGAAACTCGCATTTCCTAAGAAACTGTCCTCTAAAGGCAGTGGGTAAAGTTGTATATTATTGTTACAGCAGAGGGGACTCTCAGGAGTGCCTTTTGCTCCAGTGGCATCCTCTGTTCTTTATCTTCACTTGGGAGGTCTGCTAAAAACATACCTTGGCAGAGACATGAAAGTTAGTCATATACTTGATTCTTATCTAGATTTTTAAAAAAGATTTATTTATTTATACATACAGAACTGGCATACAGGCCCAAGGTGCAGGGGCAGTGAGAGGCTTCACCAGAGACAGAGTGGGGAGCAGAACAGGCAGATCAACAAGTATACTGTCGAGGGGAGCAGCAGGTGGGTCAAGAGAGGTCTGCTGTGCCATGTGGGTCACCTCTGGGGTGGGGGATCCAATATGTACTGCAGCTCCTTTGGGGTGCTGCACTTTAACCCACTGCACCACCAGGGAGGGCCATTATCTAGGTTTTTTTAGTGTGAAAGAATTTTAATATGAGTTTTCTTTCTACTTGCTAGATAGGATGTTGCCTATTCATGAAACATTTAATAGAACCCAAAATTCATCTACTTGGATGAATTTTGATTTTGAACCATGTGGAAATGTGATTATCTCAATTGGCAGTGTCTCCTGGTAGACAGCAAGTTCTTCCTTGTAACTAATCAGCAACAATGCCAGACTACCTTGGGACAGAAGGAATCTTCCTGTCAACACAAAATAGTTGCTTGTCAAGACCTGAGGACTCTTGTAACCTCTCTCTAGATCATATTTGCAAACTTTCAAATGAAGGGTCAGAAAGGTTTTCGGAAGTCCATTTGTGCAGTTGTGCTCAGGTTTTCTGCAGTGGGCATAGCTGGTGTTCTGCTCTCACTGTAACTGCCTGTATACTTCCTAAACTAGTCCGCTAGAAGGAGGAGGAAGCAATGGCTATTGAGAGGGGGAACCCGGGAGACACACAGGCAGGCTGCTATGACCTGCTCTTTGCAGCATTAGTGCTTTGGCAGATGGGCTTTTTCAGAGACAACAGCACCTGTTATCTTGTTCCTCTGGTAGATTCCGCCTGTACATTTTCACTCCTTCTGTCCCGGCAATCTGGAATCTGCCTACCCCCTTGCTTGTGGTTCCTGATGGTATGTGCCTTGAGCTCTCCAAAGCAGCAGTAGTCTCTGGCCTCAGCTGGCAAAGGATAGTTTGATTGATTAGGCGTTCGACTGGGAGTTCGGCTGGAAGCCTATATTTCTCTACCCTATTCATTTTCTCCCTTTGAACCTCTTACCAATTAGCAATTTTTGCTCACACTAGAGATCAATTACCTTGTTTTGATATATTGAGGTGACATTAACCCTTAGAACAAGCAACATGGGTTTCTGATCATAACAATGTGGGGTTCCTAGCATCCCTTGGTTTTGCCTGGTATCACTTTTGGTTCCCTGACAGGGAATGAACCTTTGAATAACAATATGTCATTGGCACCTATAGAAAGCAAGGTGCTTTGAATGGTGCTCAGGTTTATTATTGGTTTCATATGTTCCTAACATTTTAAAATCAAGACTCTTTGCTCTCTGCTTACCCAGTGATAGTAGTGACGAATAGAAAAGTGAATTGAGAAAGAGAATAGATTTAGAAAACTATCTGTTGTTCCAGGTAGCCTATCTCTCAGGTGAAAAAAAGAAAACTAAACCATGTTATAGAAATTTTTTCTTGAAATCCTGGCAAAAATAAACTTTGAAGAGAAAAATAACAAGAATAACAATATTTAAAATGACATATCATTTTAGCTTTGAGTATGCTATCATGCCAAGTCTCTTTTTTAAATAATAATTTGTCCAAATAACTTTCATCTTTTCCTCCTTAATGCTCCTTTAAAAAAAATCCTTAGGGGCCTACCTGATGGTGCAAAGGGTTAAGTCTCAGTTCTATGAAGCTATCGCCATTCACTGCAGCACAAGTTCAATCCCCAGCCAGAGAGGTGACCCAGATGGCACAGCAGACCTCTCCTGTCTCACCCACTGCTCCCCTCAGCAATGAATTTCAATAGATCACCTGTTCTGCTTCCCAGTCTGTCTCTGGTAAATCCTCTCACTTCCTGAGCCTGTGGCCTATACCTCAGTTCTTGAATGCATAAAAAAAAAGTTTAAAAAAAATCCTTTAATGTTATTTATTCCATTTTCAACAATTAGAGAACACAATACTGTATTTTTATAATTATGACTATAATTTGGTATATTATGATTCATTTACTAGTCCATTTAAAGAGTATGTGCATAATCTCATAGATAATGTTACATAAGGCTAAGCTGTATGTCTTGATTCTATAATTTTAAAGAATGTTTGGCAAGGCATACTTAAATTAACAGTAGTGATACCTTATTTTCACAGGGCCTTTCATCTGAAAAACCTCAAAACATCCAATATTTAGAACACATTATTAGGCCACTTAACTTTGTGACAAAAGTTCTATATTTTAATATAGAATAATATAGAAAATTATTTAAAATTTTCTATTATTCATGTGGCTTAGATTTGTTGGTGCCTTTGGAGTTTTCAAAGAAATCCTTATTTACTATTAATAAACAGCTTCCAGCTTTTACAATGTAATTTACTTTCTGCAGAAGCAGAAAACATGTATGAAAATTTTTTGTGTTTTTTTTTAAAGATTTATTTCTTTATGCATACAAGAACTGGGGTAAAGGCCAGGCAGAGTAAAATAAATTTTAATTAAAAGCACTTTTAACTATTTTGAACATTTGCTTTGTACCAAGCCCTGTATCAGTCATGCCACACTGGTCTCTCTTTTTGTTTATTTGTTTGTTTTATGTACTATTCATTTACAGTGGAAGGTAAGTTGCAGGAGCACAGTTTCACATGCAAATAAATGTATATATTTGATACTGAATTTAAACTTTACAGGGATCCTACAAGACAGATAAATATTTTGAATATACATCAGAAAGAAACCAGAGGTACCAGTACCTAAGAGTACTGTATTGGAATCCAGATTTCTCCAGTTATATTTTTTAAACAACTTAGTTGTATCACAACTGGAAGGATACAGAAGAGAGAGCGGAGGTGGTTTTTATTATTCAATTTTTTTTCTCATCTATTATTTTCTCTCATCTATTAATAATCCCAACTGTTCATTTAAAAAGTTAGATTTAGACATAGGAATCAAGAATATTGACATATTCTTAATAATAGTTCCTATCTTGTAATGACACAGTTGACTAAAGACAGTTTGTCTAAGGGACTGAAGGTCCTGGTAATGTAGGGTCGTGTTTCCTAAAATATGCCAGACATAACACCACTGGCCCACAAAATAATTGTTAGTGAACACTTGAAGAATTAAATTGTTATATATTTTAAAGCACTTAATAGTTACATATTCTTAACAATTATTAGGAAGCAAAGAAACTAGCAGAATAAGCTAGTTTCTTTTATAGGTGTCATTATTTACAATAAGAATAAAATCAAGAGTGTAGTAGTAATTCACTTTGCAGTGTGTGGTTACTCTGACAGATTCATGAATGGATCAGACCTACAATAATTAAAACTTTTGTTTTGGGTGAAAGGATATTATGACTGTATATGTTATCATATAGCAAATCCCCAGTCTCATAATCATATATTTCTTAGTGATATATTGATTCATTGTTTCTGGAAGTCAATCATAGTCCACTCTATGAATATAACATTACTGTGAATTGTAATCCGGATTGGCTTGCTTGTTTTAAATTAAAATTATCATGGTTAAGATTTTAAAAGATTTTCCAGCATAATAGAAGATATTTGTAACAAATATGACTACTACTTGAGTAAGTCATAAAGCCAAATTAATGACTGAATCACCTGTTAGTGTTGTAGAAATACTTATTTCAACAATAACAAAAAAAAATATTGAACAGGCCCTCCCTGGTGGCGCAGCGGGTTAAAGCACTGC
>NW_004567104.1:43475652-43480221 GCF_000260355.1 Condylura cristata | reverse complement strand
TCTCTGGTGAAGCCTCTCGCCGCCCCTGAGCCTCTGGCCTGTACCCCAGTTCTGTATGCACAAATAAATAAATCTTTAAAAAAAAAATCAGAAATTGTTTCTTGCCATTTGATAGATTCATCATTGCTGGCAGGACCCTTGCATGCCCATTCAAGTTGGTCTATATATGAAAAGCTGCATAGCCAGTGCTAACTTGTTGTATCACAGATTTAACCTTTCAGAATGATTTGAAGTTCACTAGCATTGTGAATAACCAAAGCAATTTTGAAAAAGCACAAAATTAGAGGACTTACATTATCTAATTTCAAAACTTAACATCAAATTCCAATAATGAAGACAACATAATGTTAGCATAAATAGAGGCATGGAAATCAATTGAACACATTGAGAATCCTGAAAGAATCCTTGCCTTTCTATTCAGTAGTTCTTTGACACTTTTAATAAAGGTGGCGAGACAATTCAATAGGGAAAAGATATTTTCTTCAACAACGGTGCTAGAATAATTGAATGTTTTTAAACTATGAATATATAGTTTAGAAAATGTATTCATTATTTCTTATGAAATTTATAAACATAATGCATTAATTTTATCAATATATTATTATCTACTAGTAAAAACATGTCACATCAAAGAGAGCTTTACTAACATCATTAAGTAAACCAGCTCGTACATACATAACTCAGTAATGAATCATAGATACAAGAACTAAAAGAATAAATCATCTAAAAGGAAAGACAACACAAAAATCTTTGTGACACCGATTAGGCAAAAATGTTTTCAGATAATGTACAAAAACCACAAGCTATAGCAGGAAAAAAAGCTAATGAATTGAAATTCATATAAAGATCTAAAATTATTGTTCTTTCAACATATAACATAAATGATGCTACCCAAAGCATGGTCTGAAAAGGCTTTTCACAGACCTTGAAAAAATATTTGCAGCTCATATATTTGATAAAGGATTAGTACTGAGCATACATAAGTATTCCTTAAAATTCAATCAAAAAGATAGATAACCAAATATAAAGAAGAGGTTTGAATAGACACATCACAAAAAATACACTTGGATATAATCACAAACACTCAAAATCCTTAGTTATGACTGAAGAGCAAATTTAAAATGTAATAAACTACAGCTTCACACCCACTAGAATAACTATAATTAAAACTACAAACAACACTAAGAGTGGGTGAGGATGTAGATAAATCCAAATCCTAGTGCACTGAGGGTAGGAATGTAAAATGGTATAGCTACTTTGGAAATATATAGCCAATTTCCTTTAAAATTTAAATATACACTTATTATATGATCTAGCTACTCCACTCCTAGGTATCTACCCACAAGAAATGAAAATACACCCATACAAAGATATGTACAAAAATGGGTAATTATGTCAGTCTTATTCATTATATCCATTGACTGGTGAATGAATAAAGAAAACATTCATTTTTGTTGAATAGAATCTCTTTTCCCCATTCATGCCCATATAATACTATTCAGCAATTAAAGGGAAAAAAAACTACTTCCATATTCTATAACATGAATGAACCTTGAAAATATTAACCAAATTGAAAGAAATCAGGCATAAAAGAATACACATTGCATTATTCCATTTATATATAATGTCCACAAAAAGATGAATTTATAGAAGAGACATAAAATAGATCAGATTGTCAGGTACTAGAGGTGAAATGAGAAGATTGATTTCAAGGGGGCTTAGGGAATTTTTGTGGAGTAATGGAACTGTTCTAAAATTGGATCATGGTGATTATCATATAAGCCTACAAATTTACTGAAAAAGAAAGTATGTCCCAAACCCTTGCCAGTTTCCAGAATTCAGAACTCAAGTGAAGAAATTACTAAGGCCCAAAAAAGGTGTGTTTTTGACACATTTGTTCCCTAAAAATAGATCTGATTTTTTTTTTTTTTAATTCAGGTAAGCTTCCATGAGGAAAGGAGAAAACCAAGATTTTATGATGGTTCTTGAACACAAAATCTCAATCAACAATACCTGGAGAATTGAACTAGCCACCTCAGTCATCCTTAAACTTTAGTGCACATTGAATCACCAAGATTTCCTGAGCTCTTTGGCAAAACAGATTCCAGTTCCATGAGATTCTGAAATTTTTTTTTTTTTAAGATTTATTTATTTATACAGAACCGGGGTACAGGCCAGAGATGCGGAGGGTGAGAGGACTCACCAGAGACAGAGCGGGGAGCAAAACAGGCAGATTGACGAAGTACACTGCTGAGGGGAGCAGCGGGCAGGTCAGGAGGACTCTGCCGAGCCATGTGGATCTCCTCCGGGGCAGGGGGTGATCAAACTCATGCTCAAGTGACTTTAGCTTCTCAGTGTTGTGCTTTAACCTGCTGAGCCACCAGGAAGAGCCAGAGATTCGGAATTTTTTTTTTAAAGATTTATTTATTCATTCATACAGAGCTGGGGTACAGGCCAGAGATGCGGAGGGTGAGAAGCTTCTCCAGAGACAGAGCGGGGAGCAGAACAGGCAGATCGACGAAGTACACTGCTGAGGGGAGCAGCGGGCGGGTCAGGAGAGGTCTGCCGCGCCATGTGGATCGCCTCTGGGGCAGGCGGGGATCGAACTCATGCGGAAGTGGCTTAAGCTTCTTAGTGCAGTGCTTTAACCCGCTGCGCCACCAGGAAGCCCGAGATTCTGAATTTTTAATGAACTCTCCAGAAACAAACATGGTTCAGGTCACAGACCACACTTTGGATAGCATTTGTTTACATGATATCATGATCAGCCAATCTGAAACAACTACTTTCTTGGGAAAGTTATATATATGACATACACATGAATTACAAAGTTACAACAACCTAAGATATAACTCAATAATCATATTTGTAACAAAGCACATGGAAATTATGTCACTGCCTACATTTAATCAAGAGTAATTATTTCACTCCTTAAATTTTTCTCAATCTTTTGTTCATTGGAACTCATTTTACCTTGTAATTAAGAAATATTATCCATTGTTTCCTATGAAATATATTAACAAACACAAAGCATTAATATTTTATTAATATATTATCTACTAGCAAAAGCTTGCTACATGGCAGACAGCGTATTAAAATGAAGCTGAGCCATACTAGATCTAAATTGATCTAAAATCAATTAATAGGTATTGTTCTTCAACTACTCAAATAAACTCTAGTCTAACAAAAAAAAAAAAAAACCCACAAGGATAAAGTCTACTTAAAACGTGCAGGAGAATATCTTCCCACCTGGACATTGTTTTAAATGTTGTCAAATGTGATGTACTGCCATTGTTCCTTGTCTTCAGTTTTATTGAATGAAACTTCATATTGACATCATCAATTAAAATGCAACATTTCCTTGTTACTCAATGGAGTCAGAGTGTAATACGTGAATTTGGATCACTTCATGGGTAACTGCTAGATTGTGGCTTTAAAAATAACATCTGTGCCCTCCCTGGTGGCGCAGCGGGTTAAAGCACAGCACTGAGAATCTAAGGCCGCTTCCGCATGGGTTCGATTCCCGCCTGCCCCGGAGGTGACCACATGGCATGGCAGACCTCTCCTGACCCGCCCGCTGCTCCCCTCAGCAGTGTACGTTGTGAATCCTCTCACCCTCCGCATCTCTAGCCTCTACCCCAGTTCCGTATGAATAAATAAATTAATCTTAAAAAAAAAAATCTGTGTGTATACTTTGAACTGAGATATGCCAGCTCCATTGCTAAAAGCTGATGTTATTCCAGCATATTTCAGAGGTGTAACAGCTTTCAAAAGAATTTCTTAAACATTTACTTTTATCACAGGAAAATCTTCAGAGCATGCATCTGAATTCTAGACAAAGCTATGCCTCTCAATGCTGTCTCATTTTCAATTTACATTTTGTAATTTGTACATTTACACCATTCTGATTACTAGGAGCAAATAGCTCTTCTCCTGCCCTCCCATACCCCACTCTCTAATAAAACAGCATATTACCTATTCCCTCACTGAAATATTGTGGGGCTACTGTAAATTGCTAATATTATCATGAAATTGCTTTGAATTTCTATTCAGAAAATTTGTCAAATTTTCTGTTTAAAAGTTTGTTGATAAATGTGCTAACAAAAATAGAAACTGTAAAAGCACATCAATGCTTTGGATTTCAGTGAAAGTACATTTCAGTAAAACCTAACTTCATGGGGAGGATAAGTGAATCACTCCTCTTAAGAGCACATCAATGTGGCCTCAGTAGGGTGACTGGGTAGACCAGAAGTTTTGCTACTAGAAAACATAGCCAACTGTTCCAGATTTCCTCACCCACCATCAGGATTAGGCCTGACTGTGAAAAGTGCCTGCCAGTGGGGGGAAGACCCCTTTGGAGACACCACGTAAGCATACTTGTTCTGATTTGAGTCTGCCCACATCTTCATCAATTAACCTAGCATGGATGACACACTCCAGCACGTTGCTATTTATCTACCATTCACATAAGACATAAATACATGATTTACATCTGTAAAAAGTACCAATGTTCAGCAAATTTTTGTTCTTATTTTTAAAAAATGAATAGAAACTATGGAAAACTGTTTG
>NW_004567104.1:43400341-43474977 GCF_000260355.1 Condylura cristata | reverse complement strand
AAAAAAAAAAAAGGAATGAGAACAGCAACAAGAACAGGGCCCAAAGTTATCATCCCTGCCTCAACTTCCTTTCTGTCCACTCTCTTTTATTCACCACTGCACAGTGGTGCTGCTGTCTCAGTTTTTCACCTGGCAGGGAACATGCCATGTTTAACGGCTCCCTATTTTTAAGGTTCCCCACCACAGAGGAAAGTGACCTATTCTCTCCCAAAATCTGTTCAGAGGCTCCTAGAAATGGACACAGGCTAACCTGGTCTGGAATCTTTGCTGCCCCCTGTACAGAGTATTAAACCACCGCTGTTGGCCCTGTGTGGCTGGTCACCCACCTTTGAGACCAGGGCACTTGGTAGGAGATTGTGGGATGAGCTGACACCAGCGAAATCATGGAGCACTTCTCCAAAAGAGCAAGGTGCCAGTGTAGAACAGTAAAACCCCGATCATCTTTTCCTACTACAAAGTAGCTTCATCCAGGATCAGCTAGGAGAGTTATGTTCCCCATTTGTAAATGAGAAAAATAGAATAGGGCACAGATACATACACCCAACCCCCCACCCCAACACACACACACACACACTCTGCAATAAATCAAATTTATGGCGTTCAAACAGCATCTTTTATAAGGATTTTAATAAAGATGCCTCTCAATCTATTATTGAAATAGATTTTCAGAAATTTGATCTCAGGAAAAACTAAGAACTTCTGATTTTCAAAGTGGTTAATCAAATACCTGCATTTGGATAGGTCAGAAGAAAACTTCCAATGTATTTTTCAGCAATCTGGAGACATGTTGGTCAGAATATCTAGAAGGACCCCAAAGTGAAGTTAAGCATATTGTGAGTATTTTTTTTTCTGTCTACTCAAAATGTCTCTCTTCTTCACCTTCCAGTTCTGAAGGACAGGGATAATTCTGTTGAGATCAGTGGTTATTTGGAAATGACTAAGTTCTAACATCTGAAACTTTGGAATTATGAATGAGACTCAGTTGATGATTTTAGTTAATTGATTAGCTTAATAGTACAGACTTCATTGACTTCATTGTAAGACTTCATTGTAAACCAGGAAAAATGTTTTATTTTATTTCTGTGAATTTCTTGCAACCCAAATGAAACCAACTTTTTGTGAGGAGAAGGAATGATAATAGGACATGAAGACAAAGCTTATTAAAAATTATTTTAGAAAACTCTCAAAACTTTCATTAGACAATGAAATCAAATTAAGTGAATTCTTAAGCTTTATGCAAAGCTATAAAGGCAAATATTAAATATTTGCCACAAAAGCAAATATTAAATAAGAGTACTTGATTGCTTGACCCCAAAATTTGGGGAGTGATTTTGACCTGATGTAATTATAGACAATCACATAATGTAAACATTTAAAGTGATCAATTCTGTAATTTACATATACTTGAATTTTTACATATGAATAGTACTACTTGTTGAGCCCAGGATCTTACATATTTTTTTTTTCTCACATAAAAATTGGAACAACTTGATGATGTTTGAGTTTTTTTAAATAATATAGAGACTAAACTGTGGTGCCTAATTTAGTATTAAATCCCATAATGGATAGAAATACGCAACTGGTTTCTCATAGGAGGTAGCGATGCAAAGCAGCCTTCTAAGCAAATTTAAACTTACTTTGGATGCATTAGGAGATTAGTAGTGTGCCATGTCAGGTAATATGCATGGGGTTTAGAGATAGTCATTGCTGTCCTTTTAGATCAGAACAAAAAAGAAATATGATGTAAGGGAAACAGCACTGATCTGGGAGTCAGGATGTCTAAACAGTCGTACTTTCTACAACCAAATAGTCAGGTGACCTCTGAGGAACCACAAAACCTCTTTGGGTTTTAGTTATTTTAGTAAAATAGGAAGATTTGATTGATGACTTCAAAGTCCATTTTAGCTCTATAATTCCCTGACTTCAGATATAGTGTGATTAGCATAGAGCATGGAGCATGGTGGATAATTCAAAAGACATTACTAGCTCTTTATATTCCTTCCTCTTTTTTTACAATCCTTTTCGTGACTCCAACCACATTCTCAATACATATTTATTTCTGTATCATCAATATGTAGCACAGAGACTAGCAAAAATTGCTTTTTATAAAAAGCACTGTGTCTTTTCAAGAAACTCAATCTAATAGAGCAAACATATAAATAAATTGTATTACTATGATTCACATCCAAAAATACATTAGTAATTTATAGTCCTCACAAAGACAGTACAGCAACAAGAATGAGGAACTGTTCTTTATGCTAGGCCAAAGAAGCTTAATTAAGCAGGGAACATCTCAAATGTAAAATGGATTTTCATAAATGGTTAGGAACTATTCAAGCACTGGAGGGAACAGAATGTTCAATGGACCTATGACACAGCATTGTGCTCTGTTTAGGTGCATATACGGCAATTCTAATTTTCTACCCTCAAAAATCAGATTTCCCAAGGTATACCATCCATTATGAGTGATTTTTTTAAAACTAATAAATGGTTTATTTAGTTTAGAGCTTAAACTAAAATATCCCTATTAAATTTCACTATTACAGATATAATATTAAAAATTCTGTATTTATGCTATTTGGGGCTATCTATGTGGTTCCATTAATCAGTGTGCATACTTCTTAACAAAAATTAAATATATTAAGTACTTTTGCTTTATAACATTTCCTGGTACCTGATATAGCAAGTGCTCTTACCTTATTTTTTTTCTTTCAAGACTGTTTTGTCTATTCTTGAGCTTTTGTGTGTTTGTTTTTTTTGTTAAAAGATTTATTTATTTGTGCATACAGAACTGGGGTACAGGCCAGAAGCTCAGGGGCAGTGAGAGGCTTCACCAGAGACAGAGCGGGGAACAGAACAGGCCGATGAACGAAGTACACTGCTGAGGGGAGCAGCGGGCGGGTCAGGAGAGGTCTGCCACACCACGTGGTCTCCTCCGGGGCAGGCAGGAATTGAACTCATGCGGAAGTGGCTTAAGCTTCTTAGTGCAGTGCTTTAACCTGCTGCGCCACCAGGGAGGGCCCGAGCTTTTGTTTATGTGAAATTTTAGAATTAGCTTGTCAGGTTTCACTAAAATGCTGTTGAAATCTTTACTGGAATTTCTTTCACTCTAAATATTAATTTGGATCTAACATTAATCGTTGTGATATTGAAATAGTATGTCTTTTCAGTTTATGCAGATCTTATTTAATATCTTTCAGTAAGGTTTTAAATTATATAGGGTTACCAATCTTCTCTTCAATCTTTCCCTCTGTCTCTAATTTTGTGGCTACTATAAGTGGTATTTTTAATGCCTTTCTTTTCTTTTTCATATATTACCAAGTTAGTCAAGCTCCCCAGTACAATATTAAATAGTTATATTAGTGATAGACAACCTTTACAATTTTACATAAGATGAAAATATATTTTACATTGAAAATGATGTAGTTGTTCATTTTTGATGCTCTACCAAAATCTAAAAATACCTTATTTGCAGCTATTGAAATAAAAGTATATTTTTCCCTCTAATCTATGGATGCAGTGCATTTACATTAATGATTGTTGCAGACTCTCTTGTACACTTAAAATATATACCACTTGGTCATGATGTGTTCTTTTTTAAATGCCACTAGATGTGGATTACCAACAGTTTCTTTAGGACAATTGCCAATACTCTTAAAACCTAGGTCCATAACTAGCATAGTAAATTCCTGTCACCTGCCCTCCTTTTTGGTAAAAATGTTACAAATAATGAGGGAAAATCAACTAAACCTCACTAGGGAAGGAGCATCAAAGAAACTGCAATCATGTTTTATCTATCACAATAACTGTTCATGATTTTGTTATCAAAGTAAAGCTAGTCTAATAATATGAATTTGGACTACTCCCACTTTTTTCCATTCTCAAGAAAATATTTAGTAAAATTGTAATCCTTGCTCCTTAAATGCACAGTGGAGGTTTCCACTAAAACGGATTGTCCCTGTTTTTTTCCTTGTGAAGATAATAAGAATATGCACAATTTCTACTACATCATGAGTCAATTTTGGTAAGTCATATTTCTCAGATCATTCATTTTGTCCAAGTTCCCAATATGTTGGCACAAAATTAATTGTGCACTCTTTTTGTACTTCATAGAACCTAGTTATATCTACTTTTATTAGTTATATTAGTTATAAGATTAGTTATAAGCTTTTTATTAATCTGACCAAAGTTTATTTAATTTATAACTATTTTAAAACTAGCAAGGTGGATCTTATTTATTGCATGTTTAATTTTGCTCATAATTTTATTCAAATTTTTACTTTCTCTCTGATTAAATCAATTCTACAGTGTTATTTCATCTCATTCTCATTCATTTCTAAGAGTTTTTTATACATTCTGAATATAACATTTTTCTTGATTACAAATATTGTGAATATGTTTTCCCACTCTTCATTTGTTTGATGAATGGATGTTAATTTTAAGGTGCTCTAACATAGCAATCTTTTATGATTAGTATAATGTATATGTTGCTTAAGAAATCTATCACTATACTCAAAATCATGAAGGATTCTATATCACTTTCAAAAAGATTTAAAATTCAGAGGGAATTTAATTTGGGCTTATAGTATCTTCCCAGAGAGAGCTTTTATATTGTTTTTAGCAAATGGTTAGGGCTTTGACAATCTGGGATCATCTTAATCCAATTTTAGAAACAGATTATTTCAAACTGGGTTGAAGTCCCAGCAAGGGTTTATTTCCCTTTACCACTACCCCCAGAGTGTAGCCTTTTCACTATAAAAAAGGAAAAAGAAAGAACAAAAGCAAGACTGAATAAAAAATTTCTTTAATCAAAGAATGTGGTTTCTACCACTCTCAACTTTTTTATTAGATCCCAGAATCTCCAGTATTTTGGAGGTCCATGGGGGGGGCAAATTAAATATACTATTGTCCAGGAAATAATTAAATTTGCTTCTTATGAGATTCAGTTAGGACTGTTGTCTTGCGAACACTCAAGCCCATTCCAACATGTTCAGTTTAACCTTGGAATCTTTATATCAGCATTTCAAACCAGCACATTCTTACAGCTTAGTCACCTCATCTTAATTATAGCAGTGACATAACAACCAAGGTAACCCTGTTTTTCCCACAAGTTTTTATCCCTCTTTGCTTCAATTTTAACCTCACAGATTTTTTTTTTTTTTTTTTTTTTGCATTTTCTTATTTCTTTTTTTGTGTTTGGGGGACTCAGAGAGTTTCCTTTCTTCCTGAAAGTCCAGGGCTTATGCAGAATCTTCTTATCATAGGTGAAAAGTCCAGCAGCAAGACCTCCCTGGTGGCAGAGCGGGTTAAAGCACTGCACTAAGAAGCTGAAACCACTTCCGCATGGATTCCCGCCTGCCCCGGAGGTGACCACATGGCGCGGCAGACCTCTCCTGACCCGCCCGCTGCTGCCCTTAGCAGTGTACTTCGTCGATCTGCCTGTTCTGCTTCCCACTCTCTCTCTGGTGAAGCCTCTCGCCGCCCCTGAGCCTCTGCCCTGTACCCCAGTTCAGTACGCACAAATAAATAAATCTTTAAAAAAAAAAAAAGTCCAGCAGCAAAAGTCCTGCTTTCCAAGTTAACATTTTGTGAACTTTGAAGAAGATAGCATTCTCAGAATATTTACCATATTGAAACCAAGTTTGGGCTTAGAATTCTTATGGGAGGAAAAATACTGTGAACTAAAACACACACTTTCATAACATATACATTTTTTAAAAACTTTATAAGTAAAATAATTAATCTTCCTCTATTTCTTTATGTTCTAGCTGCTTTATAGATGACTAATAAGTCTCAGATGAGTCAATGATATAAAAACTTAGTTTCACAAGGGAATCATTAGGTAATCAAGACAGCCACTTAGCTAAACCTCAAATTATGGCTGTAAAAGAAAGATTTACACAATAGTAGCCGTCCCAATTTTCTTATTCACAAGCTTTAGAACTGCCTTACTCCTTACTAGCTGACTCAACATGAATGGGAGTTTTCAGTAGGTGTTGAGTGAGTATGAAAGCAGTGGATCTAGACTCAGTTCTACAGAACAAATTACAGGTTTTTTTTAAGTTAAGTGAAACATCTTTGTTCCTTCTTAAGATTAAGCTGTATCCGGAGAGTAGGAGTATGTATGAGAAAAGGGGGACCTATTCCAGAACCCTGGCAGCCTGAGCAGTCCGAAATGGCCTACTTCTGCTAATCATCTGGATTTTAACTATGAAAATAGTATTACTGTGTTAACAAAATTACAGATAAAAGGTGGCATATGTTAGTGTTAAACTACAGACTCAGAGCAGGATGAATTTTAGGCTTAAATTCCAATTAATTGCTAGCAATTTAATTCCTCAGTACTTGTCTCATAAGATTGTTATGAGAGTTTCAGACATAACAACTTGTCCCTAAAATGCAGTAAGAATCAGAAGGCTTATCAAGCTGTTTTTCTTATCCAGGATGAATAAGAGTGCACTGTGGGATAGTCCTCTAGCTAAGTTCCAGTGGACTTCATGACTTGGGAGGAAATATAAGAAAAACATAAGCTGGTGCCCAATTTACACTTTGTCTACACAGAGTAAAGGCTGAACAGCCAACAGAAATAGTGAGAAAGAAGTGGAATGTCTAAGATTTTTTGTTTCGATCATCTATGATATTTTTAGTAGCAATGTTGAGGAGTTGTTTTAATATACAAAACCTAACCCTAAATCTGATAGTGTTAAACTTGAAAGAATTATTGGTACTGTAGGAGAGAAAGTTGTTGCTTTAAAAAGAAATTCAATGTTTGGGAGCTAGAAAACAGAGGTATCCTTTATTTACTATAAAAGTGGGCTCCATAGTGCAAAGTGAAGGCAGTCAGAAAGAGAAAGAAAAACACCAGATGGTCTCACTAATGTGTGGAATATGGAGTAACTAAGTTAAGCGTCCAACAGGCAAGTCTAAAAACTAACCCTTGAAGCTAACTACAGAACTGAAGCACCAAGGAGGGAAGAGTAAGAACAATGGAGAGGGAAACACAATGGACTATGGTGGTGGACACACGATGCTGGTACTGCCTATGGGGTATCCAAATATTACCGCAACTAAAAATAAATAATCAAATAAATGTAATTTACAAAAAGGGAATGCCAAAGCATTAAAAAGATGAAAAATAAACCTGGGCTTCAGGAAATTTCACTGAAATACTTAATATCTGAATTAATAAAAAGTTAAAAAGAAAAACACTATAGAAAGCTGTGTGAAGGTTCCTCAAACTACTAAAAATGGAGCTACCATATGACCCAGCAATTCCACTCCGAGGAATCTACCCGAAGAACATACCAACATTAATTCAAAAGGATATCTGTACCCCTGTGATTATTAAAGCACTATTCATAATAGGTAAGATACAGAAATAACTCAAATGCCCAAAAATAGATGACTGGATCAAGAAGATACATATACATACACACACACACACACAGTAGGAATTACAGGAGGAAGAAATGACTGTGATCTGGAAAAAAGCAGGTTGAAGAAGGACATAGATACTAAACAGAGCTTTGAAATATGAATGAGAAATTCATCCATGCTAAAATGACAAACATTTTTACATAGATGAAAGTATTTGCTTATTCAAGTCTTTCCTTCAGTACTCTGGAGACAAGAAGGTTAAGTGACAAAAATGGAAATTACATACACTACCAACTATTATTAGGCTGAAAGGAGTCCCTAAATATAGTCTCATGCATACATAAAGAACTCATGAGAACTACTAAATAAACACTGCTGATGTCACTAAATCTCTTCAGACAGAACTTTCCAGCATGGGTACTAAGAGGATAATTTACTGCTCACGTTAGAAGGGGTGGTAACATGTTCTCCACCCCCTCCACAGAGTAGAGGTCCAAGTGAAGCCACAGTATATAACATGGAAGGCACTTAGACTCAGGAAAAGAAGAGGAGAGTTCTTGCTTCGCTACCAGACATGCACCCTGGTATTGCTGAGAAAGAGACATAGACATGGAAAGAGATATGTAGAAATACTAAGGAAAGACATGTGACTGAGAAACACATGGGGAGGCTGACAATAGAGATGAGTTATCTTGATCCTAGGATCCTTTCATCCTAGCTTTCTGGAAGTTGCTTCAGAACCACTTTCTTATGGTTCCCCACCAGAAGACGTCGTAGACTTATGGCAGCATTTCAGGCCTCAGTGTCCCCATTTCAAACCAACCCTGTTTGACTGGGTATTTCCCCACAAAGGGATGGTTAATTTCAGTATTTTATTGGGAAATGAATATTCTTTCATGTTAAAGTGAATCTAATAATCATGTTAAAGTGAATCAAGCTAAGAATATTCTTGGCTTTTGTGCACAGGATGGCTAGATCCCTTTGGTCTACAAGTTTGGGGTGTCCCTGGATACCCCTTAGTTGCATGGCAACAACATGTTTAAATTCTCCACCTTTTATTTATTTTTTTTTAAGATTTATTTATTCATTCATACAGAGCTGGGATACAAGCCAGAGGTGCAGGGATGGTAAGAGGCTTCACCAGAGAGAGAGTGGGGAGCAGAACAGGCAAATGGACAAAGTACACTGCTGAAGGGAGCAGTGAGCAGGTCAGGAGAGGTCTGCCATGCCATGTGGTCACCTCTGGAGCAGAGGATCGAACTCACACTGAAGCAGCTGCGAACAGCTTGCAGTGCTTCATCCTAAACCCGTTGCGCCACCAGGAAGGGCCTCCACCTTTTATTCTTAACTGCATAAAAGACAGAAATCAGATCCTGCATCCCTGCTGAACTATTTCTCCAAAGTTTTTCACAATCTTCTCACTATATTCCAACTGTGACCCCACTTGCTATGGTCAAACACTGAGAGGAGAGTCAATGAGAGGTTTTTATATCCATAAAACTGGTTTTTGGGGCCCTCCCTGGTGGCACAGTGGGTTAAAGCACAGCACTGAAGAAGCTAAAGCCACTCAGCATGGGTTCGATCCCTACCCCAGCGGTGATCCACATGTCGTGGCAGCTCTCTCCTAACCTGCCCACTGCCCCTCTCAGCAGTGTACTTGTCAGCCCACCTGTCAGTCTGCTCTGCTCCCCACTCTGTCTCTGGTGAATCCTCTTACCGCCCCTGTACATCTGGCTTGCATCCCAGTTCTGTATGCACAAAAAAAAAATCTAAAAAAACCTGGTTTTTGGTGCTCTTCAACCCATCAACAACCGAGATGCTGACATGGTATCCTCCCTTGCCATTTTCTCTGAGCTGGTCTCTCTGCTTTACAAGAATTAGGAAGAATATCCCTCTCCTTACTATGTGTCAATGCTTCTCACTTTAGACTAACACAAAACTCTCTCTATGTGTATGCTCCTTGCTTACCTGGGTTACTAATGAAAACTTCCCTTCAGCTTCTGTTTAGAACTCCTTTTTTGGCAAATTATTTTCCATGGGTCTCTCATGTATCTGCATGGTTTATAAGCAGAGACACTGCTGCCTTTGTTCTGGATTATCTTTTAAGGATGTTTCCACAGCCTAAAACCTTGGAAGACAGAATGTCTCCCACTGGCGCAAAGGGCAGATTTGTTTACTGTTCCCTGAGACAAAAGTCAGGCAGGCTCTCTGCCCACTTGAAAGATTTGAGCTCCAAAAACCTGAAGTTTTTCATCTGAACATACCCCACTGTGTATGCAGATGTTGTCTAGATATTTCTGCATTCCCTGTGGAAACATATAACATGCCGTGAAACTGTGCCATCAGTAATAAAGTCCTTTGTTTCTGACCCGGGAGTGTCATGTCTTCTGCCAGCGCACATGACACTGGGCCAAACTAACTTGTTAACTTACAAACAGGATAAAACTTGGGCCTTGCACTGTGAGTATTTTTACTCACTCAGGACTCAGACACATGTTTTTGGATAAACCGCCCCCCAATATAGACACTGCTGTTGTGAACAGTTCTCATCTCCTCCACCAAGAAAGAACAAATTTCACCTTCAAAGAGTTTAGTCCACTAGTGGTTTCTAGCTATAGTACATTTGGTTTTCAGTTATTCCTGAATGACCCCACACAAAGTCCGAGGAAGGACTTACTTGGGTCAAGACATTTCTGCTCAGCTAGGGATACAATCTCATGGACATTCTTTGCTCCAGAGTTCAGGACTGATTTCACTGAGGTTTTGTCAGATCTGTAGGCTTGCCCTGCTCAATAAAATACCACTCACTTTTCCATCTTCACAGATGTTTCCCTGATAAACCCATGTTGCTAAATCTATAGGTCTTCCTAAAGAATGTAATGAATATGACTGAGTCCAGTTACAGTTATCCAAAACTAATTCCCCTTCCTCTGAGAAGACCCTTGTAAATCAATTCTTATACATTAACACCTCACATGAATGTCCACGTTCACCCAACATGCTAGACATTTTAAATATCAGCTTATATTCAGTTAGAATTTCTGCAGAATGAAACTGTTCAATACAGCTTTATGTATTTAAAAAGATTATGTTAGGACATAAGTTTGTAAATGTTCATTTTCATTGAAAATTAGCACATAAAATTCATTTATATAAGAATGGAAAGCTTGTCTTAAACTTAGGTTTCATAAATAATACTCACTGAATTTTAATAAATCTAAATGTCATTAATTATAAGCATACTATTATTTTAAATATTCTGAAAAAGCATTACCAGTAAATCTGTGCATAGGGATGAAATGCCATCTATTATAGGATAAATTCCAATCTCAGACATAATTGTGAAAAAAAATGTGCATCTTTCATCCATTGAAATGCATTATTATATGACCTTGGAAATTTCTTGAGTTCACATTATTCATACATGTTTAACACCTAAAGGAGACATTAATAAAGGCTCATCAGTGCCTGAGTTATTTTGTATGACATGTGATAAGGAATCATCACTTCAAGTTGTAGACCTAAAGACTATAAGAATTTATAATAAAATAATGAATGCATAATTTCTTTCATTTCTTACATCCTTAGCAATTAATTAAAGATATTTATTTTATAGCATTGACCTGCCAATAACTCTTACAAAACACTTGCTATGCTCCCCAAGATCACCAGAGGTCGGCCCCCACATCATCTCAGTCACTTTACATCGGAGTCCTGGGTGGATGCCATTTTTCATGATTCGAGAAATGAGACACAAAGACATATAAATATTTAAGGAGCCTAGCAGCATATACTGGGCTCCGTGAAAGGCATGATGAAGAACAAATCAAATAGGGGTCTTGACTTCACCAGGCCTAAAAGATCCTTCTTCCTTTGACCTATCCAGAACTCACTCTTCTTCTAAGGTTCTCACTGGAGCCATTCCCAAGCCACTGCATTCCACAGGCCTCGCCCTCCTTTGATCCTTAAGTACTCGATTGACTATACTTATTCTAAGTTCTTGAATCAAGCATTCTAGACACCTCCAGGCAAAATACCCATAAACAGATACTAGAGCCTGAATGATCCTTCTTCAAGTGTCAGAAATTTAAACTGGGGTATAATTTCTAGTGTCTATAAATGTGTTTGGGATTGGGGAGTTGGAGGTGGGGACATGAGGAAGGTCTGTGAATCACCCGAAATTCCATGTAAAACAGTATGCATATGCTGTCTTCTGAGGAATCAGGCAAAATTTTCATAACATTCTCAAAGGAATACTGAAGCCAAAATACTTAAAATATGTAGGCTCAAAGGCTCAAAAGTTCTAGGCACAAAGCAACGAGGTCATTTTTTTGAGTATTAATAATGAACCTGGGCACCCACTTTATTTCAGCCTTTATTTGTAACAAACAACAAAGAATACAATTTCCTAGAAATGCATCCTTTTATCTTTGTAAATGCCATTAAAATATTTAAATGGAAATATTTTAGTGGAAATTATGGCAAAGATTTTTGCCTATTTTTAGTGTGTAAGTTGCACTAGGACTTAAGCCAAGTTGCTATCATTTTACACTATATGGTAGGAGAGAAATTTGGGCACCTCAACAGAAAGATTGGTAACTAATTCCCACAAGTTACAGTGAGAATCATAGCCTTTAGTGCCTAAAATTGAAACTGAAAATTAGAGAAATATGTGTCCAATAGAACTGCTATTTCTCTCCATTTCCATCATTTACTTACATTACACTGTGACCACCAGAAAGAGACCTCAAATTTTTAGAAAGGGATGAACAAAAATGAAATCCTCAATCTTATAAACATTCCTAAATATCTTTTACACTTCAGTTGGCTTTTGGCATACCAAAAACAGCTGCAGCAACAGCACACATTTAGGAGATGAGAGGGGAGGAGGCTTCAACAAATATTTAGAGCAATGAATATAGATTCCTTGACCGCCACCCCCCACTTGGGTCATAGTTGCAAAAGCCTAGGCAGAGATGGAAAAGAAAAAAAAAATTACTTTTCAGTTTTATGGTTATCTTTTGGGCATTTTCTCTTCTGCATATAATTAGAGCATGTAAGGAGAAACAATATGCTTACAAAGTTAAATAAGATCTTTGTAATCCATACCCATATGGGAGAACGGATGCCTGTCGCTTTAGACAAAAAGAGCAAGACATTCTAAAATGAAACCCCTAAAGAAAAAAACATTGAAGAAACGGTGTATAGTAATACTTTGTGGGATTTTTTAATGAGGTATTAGATAAATTTAAAAATTACACAAACATATTCATGTTAACCCTTGTGATGCTCCTTCAGTATCAGTTTATGGTAGTATAACTGCTCTCGTGCACAGAGGAAGAGAATGGGAAGTAATATGCCCAAAATGCAAAAATAGAGCAGAGCAATAAATCCACATTTACTTCCCAGAGACACCAGTGCAAATTCCCCCAGAAACAAAATGCCATTGCAGTCATTTGTGAGGACTTTTTAGAAAAGCCAGGGCAATCTCCCATGATGCTGTAATCTTTCAAATGTTAACAAACTACAAAAGAAGATGGCTTCTTATATTTTTGTAGTCCAAAGTGCTGTTTAAAAAAAAAAAAATCCACAGATCCAAAATGGAGGCATTTCTGCTAAACTCAAGACTAAATACCTAACCCAACGTGCTTTTCCAAGCCTCCCCTGGAATGTCATCTAGACTGGTCAGTATGGAATTTTCTGGTCAGCACCAATCAAGTCATCTTTTCCATTACCCAAAGGAAAATGAGATAATCAGTCACAAAGTCCTTTTCCATCCCCCACAGGTAGATCACCTAAGACTGAAAAAATTCCCTCTTGCCTTATCTTGCTCTCTTTCTGTTTGCCTGTAAAAACTTTCATCTGTACAGCTTTCCACTTGCTAGATGGGGGGCTGGGCATTTCATGTAAATACTTAATAAAACCAGTGAGATTTTTTTTTAATTATGTGGATTGGATTTTTGTTTTTTTTAACAACGCTATGAAGCATTATTACAATGAATATCAAACACTAAAGCAGAGTTTTTCTTAAAGTTAAGGCTATATTAATAAACCCAGACAACACTGAAAACTACAAAGAATCCCTAATTAGAAATGGAAGAAATTAACATTCTTCTACTTTCACACTTTTTTGATTTCCGGGTTTGTTTAAATTTTAAATCCTCATTTCCAATGTGACCATTAAGCATTCTGTATCTTTAATTTTCAGTGCTCCTTAAATGAAGTGCAGTGCAATCCAGAAACAAGACAGAAAGTAAATCCTGGCCTGTACCTGTCATATAATGGTTTCCCTAAAGATCTGCCAGGTGATATAAATTCAGTGAAACAGAGGTGTTTAAATAGACCAATTCACTGAATTTATTCACCAGTTCCATTAAAGGAAGGAGGTGAATGATTAAGCAAAAACAGTTCTTTCCCTTTTCTCTTTTTTTTCCAGTCATTTATTTTTATGGCTACATGAACTGTGCACATCAGTACTGTAAAGAGTGTGTCAATCATAAGTTAAAGAGAGCAGAGGCTTAATGGTAATATAAAAAAAGGGGAACCAAGAGGTGAAGTTGAGAATTACAGAAACCAAGCAACCTTATGTAATATATTACCGGGGAGAGCCAAGCATAACAGAAATAAGTGGAGGAAGATGACAGGGAGGAGAGATTACATAAAATACTAATGTGCCCCCAGGGTCCTGGAACTAAATGGTGAAGGGTACATCTAGATAAGCTAGAGAGAGCTCGTTATAAATTTGGAGTTCAGAGAATAAGATGACATGAATAAAAAGATAAGTGCTGAGTTTCCAAATTGATGACAAATGCACTTGCAGGCATTCCCTCAGGGGGTTGCAGAATGCACTGATTTCCCGTGGTTCCCTGGAGGCCCGGAAGATTGAATACATAGCACAGTGGGCAAGTAGCTGGTATCTTAGTTCCTCTAGTATCAGCAACGTTAACACCTGTCCTGTTGCCATCATTTGCTGGACTCTGTCTCACTTACCATGCCTTCACTGTTTTCAGGTTCATAATTACTTCCATCTCAATTTACCTCCCCTGACACTTACCTGCTTCAGGTCTTTGGGGAAGCAATTATTAATTCTGTATCCCAAAATTGTTAAATGATCCCTCAGGAGCTGAGAACAGTTATCACAGATTCCCTTGATGAGGCAAGCAATGCATTCCCTAGTTACCCATAGAAATAGGCTGAGAAGGGAACCAATGTGCACTTAGACAATTATCACAAGTGCATTCATTCATTCAGTCAGTCAGCCATTGAATAAAGATGCGTTGAGCACCAACTATATGTTAAGACTTGGTCACACTAGAGATAAAGGATTGAACAGCAAGTGTCTCTCAAAATTCTCACATCTGGAGGGGAGATAGAGATGCTAACAGTAACAAAAGTCTATGTTGATCACTGCTGGGGGTGGTCAACTTGAAAAATACTCATGCTGTAAGATAATCTGGAAGGTGTTTATGCAAGAATAAGAATCCTGATTCAGGCACACTATCAAGGTGCAGTCTGCAAGCATGCATTGCCAGGGTTAGGGCACAGGCAGGAAGATGGTCTGCCATGAGACCATTTGTGGTGACACTTTGGGATTGGTTCCTAAGCCTATTCATCTGCAGTGGTTGTCAGGCAGAAAGCTTCCAGACAGAACTCTGCAAAATGGAGGCCCACGCCCCAATCAGTGGATAATTTCTTGTCTTTCCATAGCCACTAAATGGCTGATACATAGTATTGATGGAACGATAGTTAAGAATGAACTTAATATTGCAGAACTTTACAGTTAAAAATGGTATCACTTTACAGTTAAAAATGGTACAGTTAAAAATGGTATATTACTATGTTTATTTTATCACAATTAAAAGTTGAATAATTTTTTTTTTTTAATGGCTGAGTCCGGATGCTTAACTTTCACCTAGAATGCTCATGTGGCAGCTTAGAGAAAAGATGGAGTCTAATTCGTTCAAAACCAGCTCCACAGAGCATGTCAGGAGCATAGCTAACGCTGCATGGGGAGTAGAAACAGTCAAGACAAGGAAAGTGATATCTGGATGTCTCCCACCGGTGAATAAAAATTTGCAGGGGGTTCCAGACAGAGAGCACACAATTTTAGTTATAGTGGAAAAGTAGGTTATTCCCAAACATTAGATAAAATTATCGATTATTGTTCAATCACTTTTTCAATGGTGTTAATTTTACTCCTTGGCTTCCAGATTCATGGGAATTTAAAGTAGCAATGTGAACATCTGTTGGCACACCAGAAGTTGCCCTCTGTCTCACTCTTCACACCTCTCTAACATGCCACATATATCCCAGTGCCACATGGCTCCTTCACATCCTACTGAATGATGCTCCACACTCTACTTGCCTGAGAGAGAGTATGTCTTTGTCTTCCTTCCCACTCTCTTGGTCCAGTGCAACAGCTCTGAGGTCTGTCTCATTCTTCTCATTCTTCCGCATCTCTCTCTCTCTTCTTCATGGCTAGAAAGGCAAGTAGAAGAAGCTGAGGCCCTTCATAAGTACATGGCTTGTATAATACCAACTTTGAGCTCTCGGATTAGAACATTTTTATTTCCTTGAGTCAGCCATCCTTTTGGATTTGAAAGATTTTCTTAATTCTTGTTGCCTAATCTTTTCTCTTATTCTCTACATGGCAGGTGATATTCATGTGGAAAGCCTGGGTTTTCATAAAGCTGGTCCTCAAATTGGGGTGGGGTGGGGAGTAAAAAACTACAATAATACAATAATGTTTCATGATCATAGTCACCATGGGTACATGAGTAATAGTGGATGACTATAAGTATATTATAAAGGTTATAAGTAGTGCCCACGCGCTCGCAGGATAGCCATAATTCTACCCCATTCTCTTTCACTCTACAAAGTATATGTAAAGGAAAGGAAAATAGGGTGATTTTATATACTTAATCCTGACCCTGACATAATAAATATAGAGTTAAATACCAGAATGTATATATTAATAACATTATTATTGTTAGGTTCATCTCTCCAATGGCTATTCTACGCCTAACTCTGTTCGGGGTTGTACTAACTGTACTAGGGGACAGAATGCTGTGTTGTCTGGCCTTGTCTGCTGCATTCTGGTGTTCTTCTAACCCAGATGCTTTATCTGCTCACTGAACAGTGAGCAGCACACACTTTATGCCTTAGTCATACAGATGGGAGAGAGAGAAAGGGAGAGAGGTGTGGAGGGATTTAGGGAATACAGAACTAAAGTGTCAAACTCTAACCATGTCTTCCATTTATTTGAAAAAATAGTGAGGAGGTGGTCAGAGAGGAGAAGGCAAAAGGCTTATAATATTGAGAACTTTCATCTTGAAAAACACTACAAAATATGTGCTGATTTGAATCCCACTTTACAGATTTATGGAGGTCAGTATCTTAACTAAGAGCATGGTTAGTGACAACCTTAAACCTAACCTCTCTGATTCCAAGTACTATTCCTGTAAAACTTCCACCGTGGAGGACATCTTTCTGCTTTACTAAGAGGCTGACACCAGGTTCCAGCCTCCACATTATTTTACTCCTCAATGCTCCCTTATCTCTGGCAGGAACCTTAAAGGGGGGGGGGGATGCATTTAATTTCCTGTTATTCATTCATTTTTTGTCTCACAAATTCACCCAACTCAATAGGCTTGTGTTATCCCACTACAGCTTTCACTGCCTAAGAAGCCCCAAATAGGCTGAGGCTGTTTCACCAGCATTAATAAAGTTTATATTTATTTCAATTCTACTAGTTTGTTTTATAAATATTTTGGTTGAAAATGTTAAAGGCTATTGTTTTTTATTATAGTTGTTATATTGTCACTACTACCGCCAACCCTATAAGGCAATAATAGCACCTAAATATTTGTTTTTACTTACTTTAATTAAGGTAGCTCAATGTCTAAAGTCTTCATGTTTCTGTTTCAAATAACTGATAAATAAAATAACCAACTAAACCTTTAGGTCTAATGCTAAACAAAGCATTAATCAAAACCAGTCTTCAGGAAGCATATATTATAATTTTTCTAAAAATTAAGGTGTCCATCTCTTTCTCAGTTGACAACTGTTTTTTGTTCTTGTTGTTTGTTTTTCTTTATTGTGATTATATGTCAGTGAAGGTAAAATACGTGGATTCTGGAACCAGAGTATAAGGATTTGAAATTTGACTCTGCCCATATTTTTTTTTAGCAGAAAGTAAAATTGACTTCTCTGAACTTCAATTAAATAAGCTAATACTTAAATGAATATAAGTATAACTGCATAATAAATATGCACCCAATAAGACTTAACTGTTATTAACCCCGAGAGAGTAATTACTACAAGCAATCCCTATAATTTCATTGGGAACTCTTGTAAAGCAAGAATACTTGATCTGCAAATTGCCTCCAAATGTAATGAAATTTTAATATTAAAGTTAACAATTAATGAAGATGATATAATAGTACATTTTGGAGATATTTAATTAAATATTTATTGTTTCAATCTTGTAGATTTCTTTTTAGTATTCTGAACCATTTATTTTTTTCCAGCCTCAAATATTTTTACTGGTCCTTGCACAGCTTATAGGCCCTAAACACTGTGTCTATTGTGCTTGATGGAGAGACTGGCCTTGGCTGAGGTAAATGCAACAGCCTTGACTGCCACCTTCCCTGGCCTAAATACCATTCCTGTGATAGCTTGTCTTGTGGAGAACATTCTTCCTCAGCAAGTTAGAAGGTTTCTAGAAATTTTGGAAAGGTTACCAAACAATAACTCAAAAATAGAAAAGTTAAGCAAAAAATTAGATGTCAATGATGAGGCAAAATTCTTACATTACTTTTGCCTAAGTTCAAGTTCATACATAAACCTAAACCTAGAATGAAACAGGCTCTGCAATGAGGCATAAATAGAAGAAAGAGTGGTTGAAATGGGCACTGGTCCAGGAAGGAATATCCTTTTTGATAAAGTAACTGTAATTTGAGAAACAGGTGATTATGGTATTGTAATAATTGCAAAACATTCAATCTTATGGGACCAAAGAAAAAAATTAACTTTTTGCCTCAATATATAAAATGGATCAAATATCTACTAGTTCTAGGATATTGGATTTTAAGTATTATTATTTAGGAAATCCTTCAGGAAGAGATATGAGGAATGATGTTATTTTGATACTCTAAGCAATTTTTCTGAAAATGTGGTGTGCCATGGACCATGAGGCCAAAATATTTCAAATTAATACTAGAGAAATATTGCCTTTTTCATTGTGCTGACATTTACATTTTGCAAATTGCATTGCTAAAGCAATAGGGAGTAAAATTTTGATACCTTAGTACAAAGGCAGTGGTACTAAACGGTACCTACACTAAATCAGAGAAAAGAAACTAATACAAGAAAAAAACACTTTCACTCTAAAATAACCCTGCTGAGGCAGAAAATATCGTCTATTTTATTGAGTCTCAACCCTTCGTGTGCCTTTTAAATTACTGGAAGTGTATAAAAATCACTTCTTTAAGATTTATTTATTTATGAATATAAGAACTGGGGTACAGGTTAGAGGAGGGGAAGAGTGGGGAAGGGGAGGGGAGGAAGGAGTGAGAGGACTCACCAGAGACAGAGTGGGGAGAAGAACAGGTGGATCTACTGAAACACATTGCTGAGGGGAGGAGCATGGGGTCAAAAGATATCTGCCACACCATATGGGCCACTCCCCTGGTCAAGGATCAAACTGTGCTGCAGTGGCTACGAACAGCTTCCTAGCACTGTGCCCCAACCTGTGACCCCAGCAGGGAGGGGCCTGAAAAGCACCTCTGCTACTTACCAAAGTAAATAGGTTCTTTTCAGAAAAAGTATTCATTTGAGTTACAAACTGAACTAGCCACTTGTTTTCATGTGATATCATTTTTACTTGAAATAAAAATTGGCAGCAAACTACTATAGTCATATTTGAGTATTTGGCAAGATTTTTGAAAAATAAAATGGCGGTAGGGAGCCTGTCATATTACAGAAAATAACCAACAAGCTACATAGATTTCAAAATAAAATTAGAATTTTGGAATATGTTTATATGTCACGCTGAGCTTGGCCTCTTACCAATACTTGAAGACTTTGGTGAGACTGGTGGTAATAAAAATGAATAAGATATTTTGAAATTAAAAAAAAAATGAGTTAATACTTGGAAGATATGAATAATTCAGTGAGTCATGATTTTTCAAATAGCCAAATCATGATATTTCATATCCACTTAAAATGGAAGATAGACCAACAAATTGTAGAAAGAATATAAAAGTTTATGGATTTGATCTAAAATTACAAATTTAAGATTGCAGATAAGTTTCATTAAAGAGTCATTGTCTGATTTTGACAGAGTAACAGAAAAATAAAATCTTCAGTTACCTGAAGAGTATTAAAATACTTTCTTCTTTCTGTTTACATACGTCTCTGAGATCATATCTTCATTAAACTTTTCAAACAAAACAAATTTTATTAAAACAAATATAATACTAAATCAGACATGAGAATTCATGTTTTCTCTACTAGTCTGGGTATTTAAAACACCTACCCCGGAGTGATCCATGTGGCATGGCAGACCTCTCCTGACCTGCCGGCTACTCCCCTCGGCAGTTTCATCGACCTGCCTATTCTGCTCCCCACTCTGTCGGTGGTGAAAACTCTCACTCCCTGCACCTCTGGCCTGTACCCGAGTTCTGTATGAATAAATAAATCTTTTAAAAAATTATTTATCTTAATATGCACTGGGTTTTTATTTTCATAAATTAATATTGTAAGATTTGCTTAGTTTCAACTTCTAAATGGTATATTGATTAATATAATTCATATAAACAAAGGTGCTATGGTCCACAATATTTTTTATGAGTGGAAAAAAAGTGCTGTGAAAAAGTGGAGAAAAATAAAAATTACTGACTTTAACTATATTTGAAGCCAGTGGCCATTGTGACATCAGCATCAGGTCAATAAACATATATGAGTAATTCCGTGCAGTTGACCATTATTTCAGAGTTCTCTGGTGGACTGCCTTTTAAGAAGTAAATCACCTAAGAGTGACTACTACAACCTCTGATGTTCTCCATAGTCTATTCGATGATGTTACCAGGAAGGACATCCAACAAATAGTAAGAGAAAGACCATTTCATTTTGGTATTGCTTCTTTCTTTGATTCTGGTCAAGTTTCCTAACACCTTACCTCTGTTTCATTATGAGAAATGTACAAACTACAAGCCAAAAGGGTAAAAGCTACTGCTGGGCGGGTGTGGTCTTCAAATCTCTCCAAAATCAGAAAATCTCTTAAAAATGTTTACCATAAATGTAAGAACCAATACTCAGAGTCAACGCGATACCCACCTAAGACTTCCTATGACTGTGACCAAGAAGACCTCAGTACTGATGAAGAAACAAACCTGACAGCCATGCTCCAAGATATCAAAACTATCCAATGTGAACTCCTCAGTCAAATAACCAATATTGTCAGTGAAGTACCAAAAATACAGAAAAATGTTGATTTTTTTCAGAAGCATACAGAGGGAATGGAAACTAGAATGAATGCTAATGAAAACAAACAACACACAGTAACCAAAGAGATCTTCTTTCTGAGAAAAGAGATTGATGATTTAAAGAAGAAGGTGATAGAACTGGAAAACCAGAATTCTTGTGCTAGTGTACATTATTTGGAGATTCTGGAAAGGGAAAAGGGTAAAGAGATCATAAAACATTTTCATCAACTCATCGAACCAGAAACATCAATCTCTACAGACGCTGAAATCCACTCAAAAGAACCAAAGACAATGTCTAGTTACCTCCAGCCCACTGGTCATCCTGAGGAAAACACAAGTTCTACCAAAGTTAAAAATTTGAAGAAAATTAACCAGCCAGATGCTTCAAGACACTTAAAAAAGGCAAATCCACATATTCATATTTACCCAGACTTTCGTACATGGATCAAGCTAACTTTTGTCCATGGAGAAAAGTGGGGATTTTTTCTCAGTCCAACAAAATTAGAGGAATTCATTCAGTGGCTTCTTTCTAGACCAACCATTCCTCTTGAGGAACCACAATGCATAACCCAGAGATATTATCCACTCGCTGGATCTATTGCAGGCTTGACCACAATCTGCCTCTCTGTTTTCAACTATATTTGCTGTCTTTTTGGTTCCTCAAAAGAGCAAGTAACTCGACTGTAAACTTATTTTCTGCTTTGCTTGGCACAAAATAAATACAACCTGGTTGCTCCAAGCATTCACACATTTTTGTAGTTGCTGTGAATTCCTTCATAGTTTGCTCACCATGGGCTCACTCTCTGTTGTTAAGTTTCCATGTGCCTGCAGTAAGTGAAGACATATCTTTCCAGGGGGTAATTGTGGTGCATTTTCTGTCAATGTTCTTGTCTTCTTAAAGGTAATTCAGGAGGACTCACCTATTGCCTATTTCATAGATAATTGGAAGCAAAGAGCAAGGGAGGTCAAGGAAATGTGAAACGCATTTTGTAGCTCCCTAAGCGTTCTCTGCACGTCTGTCTGAGTGGCCTTTGTGGGTAACACTGGGATGCCAGAGACAGACTGCGGCTGCCTTTAAACAGCACTGAGTGAAAACAAACCCGCATTGAAAGGACTAATCATTACCAGGAGGACACTCACTACAAAAATGAGATTATTCTTTCAAATTCAATTTCAATCTTTATTAAACAATTGTTAAAGGGGGGAAACTAAAAGCTGAGTAATTTTTACATTTTCATGAAGTGAGGTAAATGCCATGTCCTTTTTGTATTTTGCATATGGGGAAAAAAGGAATTTTAAGGAGCGATGTATAAACCACATTAAACCTCAGCTTTACAATACCTTTGACACCTACATGGTAAAGTCTGGTTTTCTATATGAACCATGTACCACATATCCAGAGTGGGCTTTATAATAGGTGGTTACCATTCTAATGCAATTTTTCTAAACATCATGCAGAATAATTACAAAAAGAATGTTTCCTTCACCACCTAATTCAGTAAATGAAACATGTCAACTGTTACATGCTATTTAAAAATAATTTATAAATTCTCTTGCCAGACGTACCACCTTAAGGTATTCTCAGTTAATCATTTGAAAGAAGGATTCTGGCATTTTGATAAAAACAGCCCAGTTTCAAATAAGAAAAAAAATGAGCTAAGGTAGGAAACTGAGAAGTAAGATGAGAAGACAAATTCTGTCTGGTGCCAGCCTGGTGCCATGCAGTAGATATATATTTTTTAATTTTCAAATGCATTTGACCCCATCACTTGATCCTTTTTGACAAGTGTATAGATGTATGTGTGGATGGTCACATCCTATACCTACTTAAAGCAATACTAGATATTATATGGGTTAGCTTTAAATGGGATAAGTTATCGTTCTGGTAAAAGCACAAGCAATCTGTGCATTTATTTATCATCACAGATATTCGTAGAGAACAGCTATAGTTCTAGTTTGAAACATGGGCTGTAGCCCTCACACCGGGGAGCAACTAAGTGAGGTTGGGCCATGACAAAGGCAAGTGACATCGTAGACGGCATCTGGGAGAGTAAAAAGAGACTCAGCTGATATTTGCTTGGGTCATCTGAGCTTCTTCATTAATGCTCGCTTTCATTCTTTTCTTACATGCCTTCTTACTCTTGTTTAATGCTTCCAGAGAAGTAAAGAGTTAGGAAAAGTGCATAGAAACCTCAATTCTGAACAGTTTAAATTCCACGCTTACTTTCTTCTCAACTAGAAAAAGGGAACCATATTAACTTAGAAAATATTTTTCCAGTGTTTGCTAATAGCAGTGGATCATTGTGGAAGCTAAAAGTAAAAGTAGAAGACATTCCCTATACTATAGGCACATAACATCAAATGGGATAATGGGATAAGTAAGATGTGTGCAAACATAACTCTAATGCATGAAAAACAAGCCCGGCCGCAAAGAGCAATCAAGTGTGGCAGAAAAAGTTCTTCTGATATTGGAAAAGAGGGTTGATGAACTGATAGGAGAGTCAGTGAGGGTTGTAGCGCAGGTAGGGGGCACAATGAGCACAGGAGTGTGTCCAGAAAGGAACGTGGAAGATGAAGATCACCAAGCGTTTTATCAACATGTAAGTATTGATAGGGTATTATATAAACCTTCTTCTAGGTCTCAGGTTTCTCTTCAGGGATTCCTCACCAGGTACATTTTAACTTGTTGTGACCTTCACCAGAATGTTAGAGGAAGTTAAAGCAAGAACACATGATATTCTCAGGGTCTTAAACTTCCCATAGAGATGGAACAGTTTAAATTCCACACTTACTTTTCTCTCAACTGTCCTGATAATTTTGCTTTTGAGTCAATTATTTTTTAGCAGCATTACACAAGGTGATGCATCACTTGTTAAAATGATGACTCAACTTGTACTACCTGGAGCAAGTAATTTCTCCCACAGTTCATTCTTTCAAATGCACCTGCCCTCACCCAACTCAACTGTGATGTCCCTCCTGTCCAAATCTCCTCTTGCAGTGACTCACCAGGTCGTCATCAGTTAGTTCTCTCCTCTCATCCACCTTAATCACAACCTACCAGTTAATTATACTCAGCTTATAAAAATACATGTTTGACAGTGCACTGGACTGTGGTGATGGCACACAGGTGAATTGGTGGTGGGAAGCCCATGGGGATTACAATTGAGATGAAACAATGCACAAAATGAAAAATGATGTAACATAATAGTAGTAATAATAATACGTGTGTGATTGTTCCCCCTCCTCTCTTGCCAGTTTCTCATTTTTCACTTTGAATGAGAGGCCTGCACTCCTGTTCCCTTCCCTTCCTCTCCCATTCTTTCGTGGTCCATGTGACCACCCCTTCCACCGCTCTCTTCTGGAAAACACTTCTGGGTTTCTTAGGTGTTTCCTCTGCCATTGATGTTTCTGCTCCATCCCTTAAAATACAGATGCTTATCTTTGATAACTCCTAAATCAGAGACTGGCTTTATGCAGTTCCATTCCAAGTCACTATTAACCTTTCTGCTTGGCTATCTGCAGCATGCTCAAACTGTCTGCTCTTAAAATCAGTTTTAATACCTCTTTCTTCTTTGAACTCTGAACCCAGTTCTCTTCCTATGTCCCTCATTGGTAATGGCCTTACAGTGCAAGCTATCCACACCCCGAAACTCATCTTCCTCTCTCTATTTATCTCCTAACTAGTCATCAAATCTTTTCCATTTATCTCCCAACAACTCTCAGAACCCATCTCTATCTCTGTCCCCACTTCAGTTTTGGTTCAAGTCTTGAAAATATACTTTATTAATTAAAAATTTCCCTGCTTGGTACCCCAACATTCAAGATACCTTAAACCATTTCTGAAAGGGTAATATTTTCAATAGCTCTGAAATCTTTTTATTGCTGCTCAAAGCAAGGATAATAAAATCCAAATTCCTTAGGAGAACTATTACACAGCCCTTTCCATCCTGCATTCTTACCTTTGTAGTGTTCCTCTGTGTAAAGCACAATGCCTCTGCTGTCAGACTGGCCTGATGTGAGAACTGGCTCTGTCACTTGCTATGTGGCTTTGACATTAAGCCAAAGTTCAAATTCTCAAAGCCTTCGTGTCCCGTTTTCCTAAAATAAGAATAATAATCAGGGGTTGTGGTCAGAAATAATGGGATTGTTATGTGAAACTCTTAAAAACATAGTGTATGTGCAGAAAATAGGAAATAAATACCATTAATGATTACTTTCTCATCTTTGTCTTCCCATATAAAATTTCACATAAAAACCACTAGCTAGGCACAGGGAGTATCTTACAGATTTTTTTTTTCAAATCTCATGTCTTTATACTTACTGCTCCTACTCTCTTGAATGCCTTTCCTTTATCTGGATAATAACCAATAATTTGAGTGTCAGTAGAATCTCAACTTAAATACTTTCTAAGACACCAGAATTATTCTACTTCAGCCTCTCTGAAGCAGAACTGGAGATTCCCTTAACAACCAGTGTTGCTTTTGATTTTTTTTACATGTATAAAATCTTTATCTTTCTTCTATTTAAATAAATAAATATTGGGGCAATAGAAATTATTATCACCACAATGGCAATTTGAATTAACATGTCTGTCTCTCTCATAAAACTTTGGCTTTTCGTAACTGAGAAAAAAAGGGAGACCTGTTTAGCTTGTACACAAAAATAATTTTACTGGTAGATTCTCATTAAATGTCTTTCAATTAAAAAGAAGAAGAAAAAAGTACCACTGTATTCTACCCCCAAAAATGAGAATAAGTAAATTAAATGAATGTTTATAATATGTATGTCAAACATAACATCCATTATATGTTCTCTAAAATGTTTCAAGCCACACCGTTACTATATTGAACGCATTTATTAGTAAGACATCACTTGACAGTGAAAAGTGCAAGGACATTCAAAGCATAACAAATATTAGAATAGGTACTTATAGAATGTTTAGTATCTATCAAGCACTGTACTAGGATTTGGGTATTCATTTGGTGAACTTCATATATAGGAAAGTTTGACAAATTCATTAAGCCTTTTTACTCTTCAGTTCTCTCAACTCAATTTGGAATTGAGAATAACTTCTAAGTGTACTAATTAAGTTAAACCACATTTATAACCTGCCCAGAACAGTGACTAACTTAACAGATATTTAACAAATGATATTTAACAAGGATTTCCTTCCTTGTCTAGGCTTGATGTTTAAAAAAAAAAAAAAGGACATGAATATGAAAAGAACATGAACCCTAACTCAAGGAGCTCACATTCAGAATTCTTTCTCCTTTAATCAGGCACAAAGGACTCCAGACAAATGATGAACCAAGTGACAGGCTAAATACAAATGCTCCAAACCAAATCTTAACTCATCCAAAGATACTGTGATAAGAATAAGGCCGGGTGTGAAGTTCTCCTCCTGGTCTGGGCATGCAACCAATATTCCATCATCTCAAATAGCCATTCGCCAATTTTCAATTGCACACCATGAAAAAAAAAAAAGTGCATCACAGAAAAAGCATTTAGGGAAAAGAGGAGAGGTTCAGTTTAAGATAAATAATTTAGTTCAGTTTGGGACACTCACATAGATGCAGACACTAAAGCCTTCTGTTCATTCAAAACAATCACCAACATTTATTGAAACATTAAATTGAACATTTATTGAAAACTGACTCTATGCCAGGAAATAGCTGGGGTAGCCTTGAAGAAACAGAGCTGGAAAAGAGACTGATCCTGTCCTGAAGGAACATGCTTCCCTATGAAGTTCTCTTCAGTTACCAGTTATATTGGCCTGCACTGAGATTTGGAGTAGAACATTACACATTGCAATTAAATAACTTAGTTGAGATTTTTCATGGGAGACAACTCAAGATCTATTTAGAAAAAGACATCACTGTTCCTCAAAGGAACATGTTAAGGTTAAGTCTTCAATCCACAAATATTCAAAATTTTCAATTTTATTTTAGACTCCTCCAAAATATAGAGATTCTCGCGCATCAATGGATGTGCTCCAAAACTTCATCTGTAAAATCCAGTTTTCAACTCAGAATACACAGTATAAAGAAGCAGTAACAGAGCTGATACGTTTTTTAACCAACTTGTAAAAGCTGATTGAACTACAGTATACCTGAGATATTGGCATTAATAAAGCACGAGTTCAATTTTGTTCATTTTTATGCAAAAATGCATTAGAGGAAATATGAGCAATTGTCCTAACAGGTCAGCCAGGGACCCCACTCTCCTTGCTCTGTTTTCCATCTGAGAATTGAGAAAAACTTTCGCAGACGGATGGCTCAGGAGGGCACCTCAGGGCACAGCAGGACAGACAGCAGAACAGAACAGAAGAAGGTCAAAGCAGAAACTCTTGGGACGAGAAGCTGAGGTGTGGGGAGCTCCATGTGACTCCTGGCATGCAGTACAGGGAAAGGCTGATGTAGAGCTGGGGTCATCTGCGCAGTGAAGGGGGAGACGGAGAAAGAATGGATGCTGTACATGCGAAACGCCTAGCGTGATTCCCGGCACAAAGGAGTGCTAAGTAATTGGTGGTGAGGATGCTGGAGATGATGAAGTGGGGGCCAAAAGTATGTGTTTTGCACCCTTATTTTCCTTTGGAAAATAACCTATTTGGAAAATAATTATATTTGCAAAAACATGGTCTGTCCAGCCTTTTTGAGCTCTGACATATTAGAGGCAGGTGGAGGTGAGCAGGTGTTCCTGGTTGGAACAACAGGACGTGCAGGTAGAAGTACTGCTCTCCTGGGACTCTGGTGACAAAAGTGGGTAGATTTCCCCTTCCACCCCACCCTTTTCACCTAAAACTTGACTTGTGAAGGTGCAGGAATGGGAGGAGAATTCGACAAGTGTCAGAAAGAGCAGAAGGGACGAGGTGAAGAACGTAAACTCCCAACAAACTCCCGAGGAGTGAGAAATGCCAGAGGTTCTGGTGCTGCCCATCATACTGGGAAGTTATTCCTGCCTGGCAAATGCAGACGTAAGGCACCACTCTGTGCACTCTGAAAATAGTAAATAAAGGCTATGCTTCCTCAGCACTGTAATCAAATGTGATGGTCATGCTTTTTCTAACTCCAGTTACATTTTATGGAATCTGCTCAGTCTCCCAGGAATATCTCTCAATCTTTTCCTTCAGCTCAAGATCGCCTATTTTTAGATACTTCCCCTCTCCCCTACTGTTACTGAGGATAGGAAGAGAAGTGTATGTAAATGCACTCTGATGCTAGTATCAGCTGAGGATGTATTCTGTCAGTCTCTTCAGAAGGATGATCTCACAAGACATCCTGACGGAAGGTGTGGCACATTCCAGATGTCATACATTTGAAAAGTGGATGCCGCTCACGTTCATTGTGACCTTCAGTCATCTCATCTTTGCCAAATATAAAAACAATTGTACAGGTCTGTAATTGGATTACAGATATCAGTCACCTGGTTATCTGTTGTTATAGCGACAGTAATGACATCATGCCTACGGCAGCCTAATTAGAGAACCAGGCTAAGTCACCCAGCTGCACTTCCAATGCATTATCTAACAGGTGTTATCAGAAGACAAATCAGAGCTGACAATGGAGTTTCTGATCAGAAGCTGATCTGAAGACACTGAGTTGTTGTCATTTCTTATTGAAGTAACTGCAGTTTACAGCACTGTTTCAGAGATATTTTCTCGCCTTAGCAACTGCTTCTATCACACCCCACCCACCCCCAGTGTCTAGTCAGAACAGTGACTTATTGAAGGAGACAAAGAGTAACTGGTTGAACTGATGATTGGCTGAATCCTGCAGACCATTTGAGGATAACAAAAGGCAATGGAATAAAAATACAAGTTGTGTTTCTTCTCATCAGCAGCATCCAAAGTCATAAAAGGTCAACTATGAAAAATAGTCTAAATATTGATCAGTTCAGTGATATTCAAGGGCCCCCAAAGGGCTTTTTGCAAAGTATTCACTTCCCAGTGTCATGATATGACTGCAGGTAAAAAGGCATAATCTTATCCTCCCCCTCTTGATAATCATGACTAAACAGAGCAATATAATGTAGGATGAGGAACACGCACCTAAAGAGGCATGAATTCATGAGGGTTTTGTTACTCACTGGGTCTGTGACCTTGCTGAGTTGTTCAATTCTGAGTCAAATTTCCTGTCTCTAAATAGGTGAATGATGCAAAATTATGTGCTGAGGATAAATATGGAAAGCACCAGTTCAGCCTCTGACATAGATGAGACATTCAATAAATGTTCCATATAACTTGTACTGCTTTATATGTCAACTTGACTGGGCTAAGGAATGCCCAGATAGCTGGAAAACCATTGTTTCTGGGAGACTCCATAAGGGCATTTTCCAGAAAATACTGGCATTTAAATCAGTAGACTGCAAAGATTGTCCCCTCCACCCGGAATAGAATAAGAGGCTGGTAAAAGGTGAATTTGTTGTCTGCTTCAGCAGAGACATTATTTCCTCAGACCTGGACCAGTATTACAGCATCAAATGCCCCAGGCCCTCAAACCCAGACGGGCAGACATCATTGGCACCTGGTTCTCAGCCTGTCAGGTTTGGCCTATGACTGACATTCCTGGGCTGCCTCCAGCTTGCAGGTGGCCGCTCACAGCTTCTCCACAGCCTGCATAGTCACATAAGCCAGTCCTTCAAAATACATCTCTTTCTTTATAACTATATAGATACTGTAAGTTCTATTTCTCTGGAGAACCTCAAATATATAACACTGGAGTTATTACTACTGATCAGAGTAAGCAACAGCTTCCCGGTATGTTAAAACAGAAAATAAAATGAAGAATTGAAAGCTAACCCTACTCACTGAGGAGGATCCTGTGAACCAGGAGAGGAAGTGACTTGCTTAAAGTTACCCACATTGGCCCATCCCTGGTGTTGCAACGAGTTGAAGTTCAGTACTACAAAGCTAAGTGTGGCTGCTTGAGCATGGTTTGATCCTGGGCCAGAGCGGTGACACACATGGCCCAGCAGACCTCTTCCCTCCCACATGCTGCTCCCCTCAGCAATGTACTTCAATGATCTGCCTGTTCTGCTCCCCACTCTGTCTCTGGTGAATCTTCTCACTGACCCTGCACCTCTGGCCTGTACCACAGTTCTGTACATATAAATAAATAAATCTTCTTTAAAAAAAAAAGATAAAGTTATCTAACTTATAAGGGTCTGGACCAAATTCCATGATTCTGGGTGGTGTGTCTAGTGCTCTGTAGGTCACACTGAATGCTAACAGTTAAAGGAATAACAAGAATAGAAGAAAATGCACTAGACTAGTGGTTAAAGACACACACATCAGGGGTGTCTCTAATGTTCCCTAGAATATGACAGTAATTGACCAAGGTTTAGAAATCTGCCATTACTGCCCCCCAAACAAAGACTGCTTCCCCAGATCATACAGTCCATGTTTCATCATCTTTGAGAACTTGATCTTCTTTTACACCAGAATTTACCATGCTGGATTTCTGTCATTTGATTTTTTAGTCAAGGATTAAATGTTAATATTATATGCAATATGTGTGTGTATACATAAACACACATGTATATGCATATACACATGTATTTCTGGTATCAAATATATATATATATAAACACATATATGTCAGGAATAGGACCTCTTGATTAATTTCCTTATTTCCTTACCAACTGTACATAGAGTTATATCTACAGCTTTTTTTAAAAGTAATAAAAAATAATAAGCACACACATATACTTCAGCTGAAGCCTCAGATGATACCTTTAAATGTCAAGTACTTTAAAAAAACTTGAACAGCCGTGAATAATGTTTAAGTAGCTTATGTGAATTTAAAGGACAGTGATAACTTACTGCAAAGCCTGTCATTCAAGGAACAACAGAATTGACAGGAAACATTATTAATGCACTTAACACAAAGCCTAGACAAACACGGCTTCCTTCTCAGCATATTCTTTAAAGCATGGGTTATTTCTCTTTCCCCACCTCTTCCTGTGTCTTGAATAATGTGCAACAATTCCCACCATGGGTTTCTACCTCTTGCCTTTCTCTCCTACTGTCTCTGTGTCACTCCCTCTTTGTTCCCGACATCTTAGCCTTCTCAGAATGGTGTGAGCGCCCATATAGATATTCACTTGCCAGTCTCGACCAGGTGCATTTACTTGTCTTCCTCTTTTCCCTTATCCAATTTAGCCCATTGTTCTGCATCCATCTTTGGCCAGGAAGGTTCACCATAGGTTCAGGCAGCTTAAGGAGAATCTTGGATCCCTTGGCATCACCCCCAGGGGTGTTCTAATAGTACAAATCAGCAGGGCAGCAGGGAGACAGCAACATGGCCCCCTGAGAATCTGTACTCTTTCCTTCCATAGCCCTTCTCTGCTGCTCTCCATGCAATGTCCTCTGCCACCCCATCCTCTGAGATGCTGCCCTGGTAGTCTCTCAGCTCAGGTGTGCCCACTGAGTCATGGCCACACCATACAGTAGGTGTCCGTAAATGGGCTCATGAACCCTGAGCTCAGACTGCCAAACGCCTCCTACATTCAAGGGCAATGATGCCAAAGCCTACACCCCAGAAACATAGCGTTGACTTTTCCTGCTTCTTTCTGATTCTTTGACCAAATATCCCTGGTGTATTAGTCAAGGCTCTCCAGTAAAATAGAAATAGGGAGAAGAAGAATATGTATGTGTACATTATACATAAAAAGAGATTTATATCTCAATGGCTCATATGATAATGAAACCTAAGAAATCCCACTACCTGCTTTTTTCAAGTCAGACACTCAACATAGTCAGTGGTGTAGATTGCAAAGGCCAGAAAATCGAATCAATATTCAGAAAACATCTTCTTCCCAACTTTTTGTTCTAATTAGGTCCTGAACACATGTAGGTGATTGATGTGACCCACAATGAAAAAAGCCACCTGTTTTATCCAGTCTCAACTCGATGCCAAATTCTTCCAGAAAAATCACATAGAAAGAAATAATATGTGACCAATTACCTTGGCATACAGTTGCCAGTCAAGATGACTTAAAATTAACCATCATCCCTGGCTTCTAGCTCCAATTTTCTCTCATGGTTGCTTATTGCTGCATCCATCCCTCAAACATCCCGCCATAGGTCCTGATTTCTGTATTCAGCATGAGGCAACATTCACCCTTCCCTTCCTGACTGTCACTGCTTAAAACTATGTATTCAAAGCCTTCTTGGTAGCCAAAGGGTTAAAGTGCAGCTCTTTAAAGCTACTGCAGCACAGATTACAGTGATGGCATACGAGTGAATTGGTGGTGGGAAGTCCACGGGGATTACAAGATGAAAAAATGCACAAAATGAAGAATGATGTAATAAACAAATAAGTAAATAAATATGACTAAAAATCCTTTTTGAGAGAATAACATGACTAAAGAAGTTCCCTAAAAGAAATAAAGCTATCAGCAGTCACAGCAGCAGGAGTTTGCTCCCTCGCCAGGGAGCTGACCCACATGACTCAGCAGACCTCTCCTGTCTCCCGGCTGCTCCCCTCAGCAGTGCATTTCAGTAGATCTCCCTGTTCTGTTCCCCACTCTGTCTCTGGTGAATCCTCACACACTCACACACACCCCTCTGGCCTGTACCCCAGTTCTTGCGTGCATAAATAAATAAATCTTAAAAAAAAAAAAAACTGCCTAGCCAACCTGTTTCTCCACTCTGAGTAAATATTTACATGAGGCCTAACACTTTCCCAAATGTTCCCTACTGCATCTATTTTAATCTCCTTATGAAAGGCATCTTCTCACATGCCTTTCATTTTTTATTCTAACCCTCATTTTTCCCCCATAGAGCTAATCATTCTATAATTAGATAAAAATAATGAAATTTTATCAGAATTTATTTTGAATAATGAAGACAATTGAATATTCTAAGTTTAGGCTGAATTTCAAACACCTGTTCCACAGGTGAGTGGAACAAGTTATAATTTAGCTAGAGAAATAACATCAACTAGTTGTTTTTACTTATCATTTTCCTATTTTATTTCAGCTGAAAAAAAGAACTCTGAGTATATGAAAAAAGGTTTTAAACTAATTTCTGGTCTTTATTTGTTCTATTTGTTCTAATGTTCTGGTCCTTTTATAGTACCTACTTTTTTTTTTAGCATCTAAGGAGAGGTAACAAAATATACAAAAATTTCAGATTTTTAGAAATTTCTGAATCTGAGTCAAGATAGCTGGCATGGCCTCCCCTCTTTATTTTCCATTTTCTAAAAAAAAATCATAGATTTTGAACTTCAGAATTATAAAAATCAATTTCAATGTATTTATAACTTTGGGGAGAGGACTGAAAAAATTGGAAAGGTTTGGCCCTCCCTGGTGGTGCAGCGGGTTAAAGCACTGCACTAAGAAACTTAAACCACTTCTGCATGAGTTCAATTCCTCTCCGGAGGAGAGGCACATGGCGCGGCAGACCTCTCCTGACCACCCGCTGCTCCCCTTAGTAGTGTATTACTTCGATCTGCCTGTTCTGCACCCCACTCTGTCTCTGGTGAATCCTCTCACCTTCCGCATCTCTGGCCTGTACCACAGTTGCCTGTACCCCAGTTCTGTACAAATGAATAAATAAATCTTTAAAAAAAAAAATTGGAAAGGTTCAATTCACTATGACTCATTTAAACAGGCCTAAGAACTAGGCAAGTCTCAGGTTCATTTCTCCTTCCCTTTATTAGAACAAGTTCAGTTCATAGATAAATGGGGTTCTTTAGTTAGGAGTGAAATTTCCCCAGCCAAGTCTTCTGTTCTCTTAACTGAACATGCAAAATATTCTTGAAGCACCAGAAAGGCATTCCTGGACACGGTGGGCAGAGGACACCCCAGCTCCTACTCCCCGAGTGTTCTTCTGCTCTCCCTGCAGTGGCGAAGGGTCCTAGCTCAGCAAGGCCCTGGTAATTATCTCCATCAAACTCCTCCATTCTGTGTGTTTCTTTAAACAAGCCCTTTTCCCAAATAAACACTGTTCACAGAAAATGAAGGTACCACATCTTCCTCTCAGTCTGTGAAAGTTAACTAATTTAATCTGCTACTCTACTCCAACTACTTTTAAATAAGTCCCAAGATGGCAGGACAGCACCAGATTCTTGCTAGTATTATCTTGGATTTTTTTTTTTTTTTTGGCTATTCATATGTGATTCATTTATTCATTCACTCATTTACTCAATTGTTCAGGACTTAAAGGCATCACACTAAGTACTTGACAATATATTGTAAGTTGAACAGATATGATCGTATCCTGAGATTCCCAAGGACTGATTTAGAGGCTCACAGAGCCTTTCCCTTCCTCGTAATTCCTCTTCTCACTTTGCCTGGCTTATCTCTGTTACTGCCACAGTCACAACCTCCATCCCCTTTGAGAACCACTGCTGGGATGCCTGCTTGTCTTCCTGCTGTTACATGACAGATCCTGTTGGCTGAGTAACCCAAAGTCATTCCCTACACTCTGCGAACCATGTTGCTCTTACTACAGAAACAGTATCATTAAATAAATACTTTCTCAGCTTCTTTTTAACCCCTGGCCCCAGATGTAGGCAAAAATCTACTGGAGTGAATTCTGGGAAAGCTTGCTTCCATGGTTTAAAAAAAAGGACACTTGTTACTGCTAAGTGCTTCCTAGTTTCTCCTTTTTCCTACCTGCTTTGAAAGAACAAATGATGGTTAGAACTTCAGCACCTTATTACAAACTCTAAAAAACCCAAAGAATAAAAAAGATGCCATGGGCCTCCCTGACGTAAGGGTAAAGTCTCCGTGTTATCACCACTACAGTCTCCAACCAGGGAGACCCACAAGGTGCAGCAGACCTCTCCTGTCTTGCCCCCTGCTCCCCTCAGCAGTGTATTTTAGTCGACCTGCCTGTTTTGCTCCCTGCTCTGTTTCTGGTAAATTCTCTCATGACCCCACACCTCTGGCCTGAATGCCAGTTCTTCTAGCCAAACTTTTTATGTAGATCTTCCTCAAGGCTCAGTGTAGGGCCTTCTGTAATTCTAGTCCAAAGTGATCTCATCAGCTCCAATATCTTCAAACACCATCTACAAACAATAATTTCAAAATCACCTCCTCAGGCCAGACTCTTCTGATTCACAGATTCACAAGTCCAAATGTTTTACTACTCCATTTGAGACAACTGAATGAATTAGAGGAATATCAAATATAATGTACCAAATAAACTTATTGTCTATAACCACACTGCCACAAAACTGCTTCTCCCAGCATGTCTTTTCATGGTCATGTTCTCAGCATCCTTTCAAGTGCTCCAGTCAGAAGGCTGTGAACCCTCCTTAACACTTCTCTCTTCAGTGGTTCTATCCCATCATGTCCTCCACACTCCCATTCCCAGAAAAAAAAAAAATCCCCCAAATCCTATTGACCCAGCACCCTAAATCCATCTGCTTTTCATTTGAGCCAATTCATCTCCTGGACTACCCAAAACACTTTCTAAGTAGTTCCTTCTAGTCTACTTTGCCCATTTTTCACATGGCAGTGAAAATAATCATTTAAAATGTAAATTATTTAAAATGATCCAATCATTCCTCTATAAACATCAATCAATTATTCTTCTACTAAAACCATGTCATGGGTTCTCTATACTGTTTTAAAACCAAAATAATTCTTTTTTTTTTTCTTTTTTTTGGGGGGGCCTCAAGATATTAAGTATGCCTCTGCTGGGGCGATGTTTCTTCTAGACTTATCTTCCAGGCATAAGTCTAATTACTGTTTTCTTAAGAAATCCTCTCCTGATTAAGTTAAAAAGTGTGTCAGATCCCTGTTTACTTTCATACTACCTTGTTACTTTCAATTATAGGACTTGTCAGTATAGGGAGATCCTAAATGAATATTGTAAGCTCCATGAGGATGGAGACTGGGTGTGATTTCCTGACTATTACTCCCAATGACTAGCATATGGGGAATAGTAGATGCTCATTTAGGCTTCATTGCATTCATTGAGTTTTATATAGTTCTGGCTCTAAGACTACTGACTTCCTGTTCTGTTCACAGACATGACTTTAATGATGACTATATATAATCATCTCTTTGGATATCTTCTGAGGATTGGTTTCAGGACCCCGGCTCCTCACAGATGCCAAAATATGTGGATGCCTATGTCCCTAGGATTTTGCCTATTGCATACACATATCCTCCAGTATATTTTAAATCATCTTAAGTTACTCATAATCCTAATGTTATGGAAATGCAGTGTAAATAGTTGTTACATTATGTTGTTTTTAGGGATAACAAGAAAGCATATGTACATGTTCAGTGCAGATACAACCATCATCAGCCCTTCTACATAGTACACATTTTTGATCCTTGCTTGAACCCACAAATGCAGAGCCCATGGTCAAGAACCCAATGAGATGGAGGACTGAGTGTACATATGTTTAATCCTGGTATTTAATTATGACACTTAACTGTGGCATATTTACTCTTCCAGGAGTATTATGAAAAGGAATAAATTTCTGTAAATTAAAAGAAACTCTTTTTTTTCTAGGAAAATCATTCCAGGAACAATATTTAATTATTCTTGACAATTATTTTGTATTAATATATACATAAATTATGTATTTTTAAAAGATTTATTTATTTATTTGTGCATACAGAACTGGGGTACAGGCCAGAGGTGCAGGGGCATTGAGAAGATTCACCAGAGACAGAGTGGGGAGCAGAACAGGCAGATTAACGAAGTACACTGTTGAGGGGAGCAGTGGGTGGGTCAAGGTCTGCCGCACCATGTGGTTCACCTGCGGGGTAGGGATCGAACTCATGCTAAAGTGGTTTTAGCTTCTTAGTGCTGTGCTTTAACCCACTGCACCACCAGAGAGGGCCTAAATTATGGATATTTTTAAAGGGAAAAGAAAACAGTCCAAAAATTCCAAATTCATTGAAACTGGTATATTGCCTACCAAGAATAAAAATATATTAGAATAACATCTCACTTCTTTGGAGACATTTTCTAAATTAGATGATTTCATTCCAAATTTAGATCTATGAGACTCAGAAGTTGAAGAGTGGCACTTCAATAATTTTCTCTAGTAATTCCAATATAAGGATGTGAAGGGCAGGTTATGCCTCTGCAGTCCGTTATTAATACATGTGGGAGGAGGATGATTAGCGTGGAGACTACAGGGGGAACCCTGCCAAGAGGAAAAAACTGATGAGGATTTGAATTCTTATGGAGTCCATACTCTCGAGGGTTCTGATTTATTGACATCAGAATATTATCGCAGACAGAAGTGAAAAGAAAAAATAATTAAAACATATTTCTCAACCATAGCACTATTGACATTTTGAGCTCAATAATTCTCTGTTGAAGTGAGCTGTCCTATGCATGGCAGGGTATTTAGCAGCATCCCTGGTCTCTAGCCAAGGGGTGCCAATGGACTTCCCTCTCCGCTGAAGTAGTTATACTCAAAAATGTCTCTAGGCATTGCCAAATGTCCCCTGGCGTTGCAAAATTGCCCCTGACTGAATTAGAGGAAGTCAAAGAGATTTGTTGATTCGAAAAAAAAGGACAAAAAGACACAGGTTTTCTATCATTCACCAGTTTATTGATTCAAAGCACAGTATTAGATGCTGTGTTCCAGGGATAAGTAGAGCACAGTTGCTATTTGGAACTGAAAGGATGCAGCAGAGACCATGTCCTGGAGTCACGGTTTTAATGGATAAATGAAATTAGCCAGTGAATGTCCTGATCTTGCTTGAACTGCACAGTACACTTGGTCATGGTGGACCAGGGTCAGCATTCAGTTCACTCTCCCAGAGTACCCTCCTTACTGCACCAGTTGGAGAGCGAAACTCTATTTTGCCCAGAATGTCTTATTGCCAGGTTTCCAGGTGGAGAATAACTCAGATCTTTGGTCCTATGCATGAAACTGACTCCAGAATGGAGGTAGAATATCTGTTCCAGTTGCTTGCTCTTCAGAGGCACAGTCCTGGAGATTTTGGTTTTTTCCCCGGCCATATTACAGTGTTTGTCTCAGGATCTGTGGAGGTGGGTGCAGGGGGAGACATTGTGACATCCTTGACTTCCTGGCACTGTTGCTGACCCAACAGTTCAGCAAGAGAGTCATATTCTGCTTTGCTGCTCCAGGAAAGGTAGCATCATTCCTGGCATGCCAGGTCAGCAGTGAGATTCTGGAATTTATTTTGAAAGCTACAGACATAAGCTTTCTACATTCTAATGAATATGCATGGACTGATTCCTTGGATCACAGTTCATCCTGCTTGAAACATCCAGCATACATTCTGTTGTTTTTGCAAATTGAGCTCTGCAACTCTTTACAACAAACTATAATACCTCAGTAAATTTATCACATGTTGTGTGATCACACAGTATGGAAACAGATCATACATTCCTCGGTTAAGCACCAGATGAAGAATTTGGCTTACATTTAGGGGACATACTATATGAAAATTTTGTTTGTTTTTGATTGTGTGTTGTTGAATTGATGCAAATGAAAGTAATGGATTGCACTGTAAGAGCAATGCCAGAGTTAAACTCAGGATGCAGAACAGAAATGGTACATAGGGGAGATTTTGATGCCTGAGTAGATTCTCAAAGTACAAGTAGGCACAGACGGGGAAACTGCATTCCAGAGTGTAGAATAGTCCAGAGCAGGTGAGCAGAAGATGTGCAACAGGCATAAAAGTCGAGTTGCATATGAAGCAAACAAAGACTGGGTTGCCTATTTGTGCTGAAGTTTCAGAAAAACCTTGCAGAACACTAGAACAACATGAGACTTTCCATGCAATACTGGGGGAAGCTATTCCTAACAGATAGTGTACCTTTTTGCTTGCCTAATTGTGACAGACTAAAAGAATTCAGTGGGAGACAGTGGAACCAAATCAGATAGGTAAAGGGATGCAGTGAGGTATACATGCCAATAGCTTTGTAGAATGAGTTAGGAGGAAATTGATGAGGTCTCACATGCTGATTCAGCACTGCAGATGGAGCAGAAGAGATGCGGTGAGATTGCAGAGTCAACAAACTGCTGTTTCCCACTGTAGGTATCAGACTATAGAAGCAGTTACTGAGTACAGAACATGCATATCCATAAGGATATCCATAAGGATATTCATTGCAGTGAGATGTCAGCTACCTTAATATATGTCAAAGTGTTTTGATAAAATATATATGATATATGCTCAATTCAAAAAAAATGAGTTGTTATGATATACAGACAGTTGGAAATTGTTGAGTGTAGCTGGATTGTACAATGAGACATAGGGGATATTTAGAGAGCAAATGGAAGGCAGAGAAAAGGTCATGAAGAAGGGAGGGCAATGTTAATCTCCACATTCTCTTGAGTTGAAGGAACCAAAGGTTATAAGACCCATTGTATGAGTTTGCAAAGAAAAAATGAAAAAGCTACACTAAATAACTTGTTTCTTTTAAAACTAAGTAAAAATATTTATCACTCTAAATTCTTTTCAACACCTAAATCAGAATTTGCATCTAAATCTTCTTAACAATATTTGCCCATGAGAATCTAGAGACTACAGAGATCTTTCTAAATCACTTTCAAACATTTAGCAGTTGGTTATATTTAGCTTTTCACTGGTGCCTGTGGTTTTGACTTTTTAAAAGATTGACAGTCAGTTTCAAACCATATTAAATTACATTAAGATTTCCTCCTCTGCATTTCCTATTTGGTTAAACTCAAAGGGTTTTCTTGTTGGTTTTTTTTTTTTTTCCATTATCAAATTTCATGTTAGTATAGATTAAGTAGCTTCTCTTAAAACTAAGCTGGAAACTTTATGACAGATCAATAGTCCATAATTGAACGATGATCTTATAGAGAAACAAATTAACCACACTAACTACTCCCTGTTTTTGGAAAGTCTACGATCTTTTGTAGATTTAGTAAGTTAACCACACTTTAATTCCACTGTCTGGTATCTGTGTCCAACAAACTTCTGTGTACAGAATTTATTTTCATTTTAGTGCATATAATAAAGCAGACATTCTAAGCAAAGCAGACATTCTAAGCAAAGCATGAGGAATCCAAATTTTAACTTACCTATCACTTGTTACCAATGAAACTGGGAAAGACAAAAGTATGAAGTGACGCCATGATACATCTCTTAGTTCACACGTACTAACAAAATGATAACTGTCATCTCTTTAAAATGCTCTGCTTTGCCTGGGAACTTGTAGGACATTTTGACTGCAACAGCTTTCCTGTCATCCAAAATGGTAAAGGTAAGGGAGAAAAAAATAAATCTCATGTAAATTGAAACCTAGAATAAAGTTCAGTGTGGACCCCCTGCATTGGAAAAGGAGAAGCTTTTCTTTTGCTTCAGACCAGGCGATATGGGGTTTAGGCTAGATTCCACAAGATAAATTTGGATAAAAAGTGAGAATGGAAAAAAAGGAAAAGAAAATAAAAAGAAGTCTTTTTCTCTCTGATGATTTATCTAAAAGGAAGAAAAAACACAAAAGGCAGATGACTCACTACTACACCTAAAAAACATTCAGATAGACAAATAATACATGGGTTCCTGTAATCTCTAGAACATGCACAATCTTCCTTTGGAAATATCAAAGGATATATCATCCTGCTAAGTAGTGGCAGCAATTTCAAATTTTGATTTACAGTATTTTTACTTTTCTGGCTTATACTATCTCCGTTCCTTTTAAACTTTCTAGCTTCCAAAATTTTGTTTCCCTTCTGATAGTTCTGACTTTTGCTTTGGGTGACTCGGTTTTATGTCTTTCAGATTAGTTATCTTTCCATGAACCTTAAAGTGCTGGAATATAGAAAAACGAATAAAGGGAGATGGGTATGTTGGGAAATCTCTAGCCAACAGGGGAAGAAAGGTCTTCTGATCCTTGCTTTGCACTCTGTCTCTATCTCCACAGAAAAATCCTTGACCTACCAACGTGATGCTGCCATTCTGACATTCATGGCTTTTGTTGGGACATTGATATACTCATGGACTGATCTATATGTTGGTAAGATTCTTATATCCCTCCCTCCCTGGCTGAATCAATCCCATCTTTGCCCTCTTCAGTGTCTCACACACACACACACACACACACACACACACACACACACACACACACGGGGTTGGGGGGACAGTTCTTGGGGAATTCTAGATTCCCATTTAAGGAGATAAAGAAAAGTCTAGACTCCAGTAACAACTTAAGAATTGCAAATGACTTGGGAGAGTTAAATTCTGAATTGTTTTCAGCAAACCCAACTTTCCTGAGGTTTTGAATGTGTTTTGATATCATCCCTGCAGCATAGTGCGGGGAAAGTTGTAAGGCTTCACCTTCCTGAGTTCCACAGGTAAAGAAAGGCAAAGGCCTCTAGGTTTTGAAGTTTCCTCACCTTTCTAACACAACACACCCTGACCAAGCATTCTGAGTCCCTACCCCTTGCTAATTTCACTTTCTACTTCCCTGCCTTCCCTCCCTTCCTCTTTTCACAATCTCGTGTAGAAAAAGTTTTTGTTTCCTCATATCATATTAGATAGAACATCAGCTGCTATCACAAATTTATTTGTGGCTTAACATAACAAAAAAATTCTAGTTCGGTCATGTTGTCACAATTTAATGCATATGTCCCTGCTCAGATGCCCTTGCATATATATGGTCACAGAAACACAAAATTTTGTCCACAATATAGTTCTGAGCTTCTCTTGGTCCTTGGAGAATCCAATATATTAGGTTGCTAGGAAAGATATACGGTTCTGACAGTAACGCATCATTTTCAATAATATTCAGCTGGAGACTGAAAACTATAATCTAGATACATGTCTTGGAGTAAAAGTAAACTCTAGAAACACAAGCCTCGTTATACAGATCAACAGCAAAGAGAAATCTTTCTCATACTATGAACAAAAACTGAGATTTCTGAGCTCTATGCTTTATGTTTGTTTGTTTATGCATAGAAGGTAAGAGGTATGGAGGAAGATAATTCACCAGAGACAGAGTGCGGAACAGACAGGTGGATCTACTGAAATACACTGTTGAGGGAAGCAGCTGGCAAAACAAGAAGCCTACTGTGCCATATATGGATTACCTTCCTGGCTGGGGTTGGAGTGCAAGATAGCACTGAGGCTTAAGCCCTATGCCACCTCTGGGCACTATTTTCTATATATATTTTTTAAAGATTTATTTATTTATTCATAAAGAACTGGGGTACAGGCCAGAGGTGCAGGGGCAGTGAGAGGCTTCACCAGAGACAGAGTGGGGAGCAGAACAGGCAGATCATCGAAGTACACTGCTGAGGGAAGCAGTGGGCGGGTCAGGAGAGGTCTGCCACGCCATGTGGATCACCTCTGCGGCAGGCAGCGATCGAACTCATTCTGAAGTGGCTTTAGCTTCTTAGTGCTGTGCTTTAACCTGCTACGCCACCAGGGAGGGCCTATTTTCTATATTTTAAGGAAATTATAGAATATTTTTCTACAAGGCCTCATTGTCTAATATATTGTCTTGTTTTAAGCCTTATTTTGTATTTCAGAAATTAACAGTAATCCCTTTTCTTTGTACTTCTGATGTAATACATGTAATTTGTACAATAAACATCCCTTAAAGCAAACGTGTATTTCCAAATACACTGCACTATATATGATTAAAGCATATTAATAAATAGTCCTTTTTATATTAAATTACTGTAGTGGGCCCTCCCTGGTGGTACATTGAGTTAAAGCACAGCGCTAAGAAGCTAAAGCTACTTCAGCGTGAGTTTGATCCCAGACCTCTCCTGACCCACCTGGTGTGGCAGACCTCTCCTGACCCACCCGCCGCTCCCCTAGGCAGTGTACTTCATTGATCTGCCTGTTCTGCTCCCCTCTCTATCTCTGGTAAATCCTCTCACCGCCCCTGCACCTATGGCCTGTAACCCAGCAATGTATGCATAAATAAATCAATCTTTTTAAAAAAATTACTGTAGTACTAAATGCTATTTCTCAGACTTCCAAACATGCCTAAGAAGGATGCAGAATTGGGCTCATGCCTGAGGAGGCCAGCATCTGGTCTCAATGCTACATAACAAATTAAGGATAAAGGGGCTGAGGTCAGCTCCTATGACAGCACACTATAAGTCAAATCTATCCTCTTTGTCTGCCCAACTTTAACCTCAGCAAGGCCACCCTGATTGACCTCAGAGAGGTGTTTGTAAGATTCATTAAGATTTTAGATTTTACCCCAAAGACTGTGTAAAGAATAGCATAAATGGAATTTGTACTTTTGAAATTTTTAGAGAATAGAGGCAAGGATTCCTGTACAATATTTGTGGGAGTGATCCATATAAGAAACTATGAAAGCTTTGATTCTATAAATGTGGAAAGATTTGAACTAGGAGGTTAATTGGATATGAGGATGGATGAAGATCACAAGGATAATTGCCAAAAATTTTTTTTTTCTAAAGATTTATCCATTTATTCATATGGAACTGGGATATAGGCCAGAGATGTAGAGGGTGAGAGAATTCACCAGAGACAGAGAGGGGAGCATAACAGGCAGCGACAAAGTACACTGCTGAGAGGAGCAGTGGGCGGGTCAGGAGAGGTCTGCCACGCCATGTGGTCACCTCCAGGGCAGGTGGGGATCGAACTCATGCAGTAGTGGCTTTAGCTTCTTAGTGCTGTGCTTTAACCCACTGCGCCACCAGGGAAGGCCTGATTGCTAACCTGACTGACCAGAAAAATAGTGGTGACATTCTTTACAATACAGGTATAGGGAGCTGGAAATGGGAAGATAATGAACACAACTGTAGATATCTTAAGTTTGAAATGTATGTGATAGTTCTAAGAGGAGATCTTCACTGGGGTTTGATATGTGAGGCAAAATAGATTTGAGGATTTTGGCAATATTAATGGTAATGACATGAAAGTGAATGAATTCACCCTTCAAAAATTGCATAAAGAAGAATGAAACAGGATGGGCTAGAAACCCAGCCATTCAAAGAAAAATGCAAAAAAGATGCAAATAAAAATGCAAAAACGATGCAAATAAAAATGCAAAAAAAAAAAAGCAGAGGAAAAAGCAAACAAAGATGAAAAGAAACATCCACAGAAGTAAGGGAATAGAGGGAAAAAACAAAAAAAAATTCATGAAATTATCAAGGTATTTACTTTGATGAAAAGCATATAAGGTTGGGGCTTAACATTGTTCCCACTGTGGAATTTCGGAGACCTTCTAGTTCATTCAGGTTTTCCATTTCCCCAATTTGATCTAAGTCTTCGGAGAGCCAATATCCTCAAGTGGATATGCTGAAAAATGGGGAGAAAAAGAAACTACACATTGTTGAACAGAGAAGGGCTTTGAACAAACTTGTGAGGATGGGTTGATAGCACCCCTATGGACAATCATTCACCATGTCCTCACCTGGGCCACGGGAAATGGTCATTAGACTTGAGGGGAAGGCAACTGAGAGTGTCTGTGGATGGTGAGGACTTAGGCCCATTCTCAGGAAGCCCGTGGACACCGCAATGCCTTTCATGGTGGCCTTGTTTTAGTGACTGGGTTCCTTTCAGATCTCATTCTCACATCCCCATAACATTTCATTCCTCAGACTTTCTCCACACCCAATACAGTTTTAGGGGTTTTTTTTCCTTTGAGAGTCAGGAACAATGTCATGTTTTCACTTGTAATGTTTCCCCAGGGCAGTTTAAATCAAAATAAAGAAGACACCTCTGATTACTCTTTCCGATCCTGTCACATTCTTCTAATGAGGCAATGAGCTCAAAGAACCTAGCTGCTTGAGTAGGAGATGGGAGGTAATATAAAAGGAGGAGGAAAGGAGGGAAAATAGTCTGTCAATGGGAAAATATCACATATAACAAGTATGTGACTAACATAAAAAGAAAAAGTTGGTTTTAAGGTCTGAATATTGTGATCTCACAAAACTGGCATGCTGTAATCTTAACACCCCCTGTGATGGTGTTAGAAGGTAAGACATTTGGAAGGTACTGAGCTCATGAGGGTAAACCTCCCATGAGTGGGCTTAGTGTTTTCATAAAGGAGCTTCCACTGAGCTCCAACATCCTTCCTGCCATGTGCGGAAACAACCAAAACTCTGTAACCCTCACCTTAACACACTGGCACTGTGATCTCAGACTTACAGACTTCAAAACAATGAACAGTAAATTTCTGCTGCTTATAAACCACACAGTCTGTGGTATTTTGCTATGGCAGCTTGAATGGACTAAAACAGCCAGATAGTGTTATAAATTTGACTTTTGGACATAATGCACTGAAAACATTACTGTGTAAACAGACAGCAACGGCCAATAGACAGAGGTGTAACACAGACCATTCTCTTCATTCTGAGGAAGCAACCAAGAGAACACACAGCGATGGTAACTACCACATTCTCATGGCAGTCAATATTCCAGGGCCTAAATCCCTCTTCTGCCCTGTGAATAGACTTGGGTTGGACTGTAACCCTTTCTGAGTTCCCTGGTCCTATTTAGAATGCAAGAGATTTGAAAGATAATCAAGAGTCTAGTCATAGATGCAAATGTCTAATCGGCCAGTATTGGCCAGTTTCATGCCTTTAGTTCCAACAAATCTGACTGTTTAGTCCATCTTACCTTTTTTTTCAACCTCAATTTGAATAGAATCATCAGCCAAACAAGTCCACAGTTTTTAAAAGTTAAATTGGCATCTACTACCATATCTGTAACTCTGTCCTCATCCCTCACACATGCCAAAGTGCTGCACATCTTATGAAGAGAGATTGGGGGAGGGATGATCCAACATCCCCTGACATATCACTCTCTACCCTATCTCTCAAATCTTCCTAGTTTAGTCACAGGTTTTTGGTCACTGTTTCTTGTTTCACAGAAACAAGAAGAAAATCAGAAATTATCATTTATACGTCAATGAAAACATTGAGATAAAATACATTGAGATAAAAATATAGAAAGGGGTGACTATAATTTTAAAAATGTACCTGTGGTGTTGTGGTCAAACACATTTACTCTGGAGTCAGGTTGCCTGGGCTGAAATGACAAGGTCACCCAATAGGTGAATCTGGAAACAGCTTTTTTTTTGGTGCTTCAATTTGCTCATTTGAAAAATTTGGAAACAATCCCTGTCACAAACAATTATTTAAATATTAAATAGCAGTTTTAGAACACTGCCTACCACTTATACAGTAAACCCAATCTATTGACGATTGTTTTATACTCTCCTGTATTACAAGCCCATTTCATCTTATTTCTCAACTTTTTATCTTATAATTTTCATTAATTCCCACTACTGTGCCAAAAATAATAGTCTTTGGTAATGTAAATGAGAAGAATGAAGTCACAGTAGGTCAAAAAAAGGGGAACTCAGATTTTTGGTCTATAGCAGCTTGCCATATTGGAAAAATATTATTTCTGACTCCTAATTTGACAAATTACCACCCAAAAAAAGCAGTGTTTATAAAGAAAAGTACCAGTCTCAATAGTTAATTTTGCTCACATTATAATCAATTCAAACACAATTAATTCAAATATTATATATTATCATATATAATGGTTTGCCCCAAAAATGTTCATTGCAGTGACAGCAGTATGATATAATTTGTATAAGGTATTAATGTATTTTCATAGTAAGATAAGAAATTTAACCAATTAATAGAACTAATTCAGTAACAAAGTCATTACAATAACAACAACCACAACAAAAAGAGCCTGGGATCCATCATCAAAAAGAAATTTGTTTTTAAGATTTATTTATTTGTGCATGCAGAACTGGGGTACAAGCCAGAGGTACAGGGGCAGTGAGAGGATTCACCAGAGACAGGATGGGGTGCAGAACAGGCAGACTGAGGAAGTGCAATACTGAGGGGAGCAGCAGGTGGATCAGGAGAGGCCTGCTATGCCATTTGGGTCACCTCAGGGGTGGGAATCGAACTCATGTGGAAGTGGCTTTAGTTCAGTGCTGTGCTTTAACCTGCTGCACCACCAGGGAGGGACCTCAAAAATCTCTTTTTAAAAGAAGTTTGTGAGAGTGTCAGCTGGGAGTAAGTAACCAATTGAGTCTAAGGTTAGAGATTATGGTCAGGGTGCTATTTTAATGGAATTTCTTACTATAATGAAAAAGAATATAGGATTTTTAACACAAAGGAATAACGGCTCTGACACTTAGGCCCAAAAGGCTAAAGAGAAATATCCTTAATATTAACCTAACATGATGACCTCATTATGCCTCCGTCAGTGTAATCTTCAGCCATTAGCTGAGATATAGATTTTTGCACATGAGGGTATTTTTCTCTCTAGTAAAGAATTGCCTTTAGAAATATTTCAAATAATTCATATAAAAGCTTTCTGGTGAGGCTGTTGGGTAGTGAGAGAATGTGGAGGTAGAGGGGATGCTATTTTTGAAGACACTAAAATGAATTTTTGATACTGAGTATAAAATAACCTGACTTGAACTGGGGTTTAAAAAGGACTTCTTGCTGAAACAGGATTAACTTCTTTCTGGAGGAATTCCGTATTTAAATTGAAAAAACCAAGGCAGCTGCTGAGCAAGAGCACAGTAATAAGTGGTGACATTGCATCATTGTACAAGATGGCTGGTAGAGCCTCCTGGGCTGGCCACAGCCTCTGCTGTTGCTACCAGGATGAGGGGCCGAATACCGCTCCGACACCTGGACATGGCTGACCAGGAAGGGTGACCGCCTATGCAGTGCCTTGCTGAACATGACCCCGTCATCCTGAGGGGGGGTGCACCTGGGGGAGTGAGAGGGCCAAGTGGCCATTTTGTGAGTCTTTTTTTTTTTTTTTAAAGATTCATTTACTTATGCTTATAGAACAGGGGTACAGGCCAGAGGTGTGGTGGATGAGAGGATTCACCAGAGACAGAGTGGGAAGCAGAACAGACAGATCTACTGAAATACACTGCTGAGGGGAGCAGTGGGCATGTCAGGAGAGGTCTGCCATGCCGTGTGGGTCAGCTCCCTGGCTGGGGATCAAACTCGTGCTGAAGTGGCTTTGGATAGCTTCATCATGTGCGCTCTAATCTGTTGCATCACCAGGGAATGCCCCAATTTGTAAGTCTTAAAGAGGGAGCCATGTACTGGTCTTGCCCTCCTTCATGGAGCTACTGTATTGGCAGGCAGCTGCCCACTGCTCCCCAGGCCTCCACCACCCCCTCACCCAGGCAGCTGGGGGCAGAAGACTCCTCTACCTCAGCGGTGGCAGGCCCCCCACACCCTGCCAGCTCCTGTAGTCCCAACTCCACCTTGCCATGAGTAGTAGATCACTGGACCTTCTCCCTCTCCTTTGATGAGTCTTAGAATAAATTGGATTTTCTTTCCTCTTTTGCAGCACCAGAACTCCTTTTGTTGTCATTTGTGGTGGAGGGTGGCTAGACCCAGCACCAGTGAGAAAGGTTCTGACCTGGTGAGATATTTTAGACCTTTTCCCTAGATACAATATGTGCATAAATATGTATGTATGTATCTATGTGTGTTATACTGCGTGCATGTGTACATGGAGGTACACGAGTAGATATCTCTGTATATATGCATCGTGTAATGTATAGCAGTATGCTTTATTGTGTGCACACATTTGTGAACACGTGTGTGCAGGCACATGCAATGGGGAGCTATTCAAATCCACTCTTTCTGTCTCCAGCACATACATTATCAACTGTGAGGGAGACTGCAGACTGCTCACAGCTCAAGTCTCTCTAGCAATTGCCCTCAGGAAAAGGGATGACTCAGTCAGGATTACACCCACTCCTGGGGGCAGTCCACAGCCAGTGACTAATCAATGTGGGTGTGCAAAGGCCAGACTCCTTAGCCTCAGTTCAGAACAACTCTAAAGCACTGTTCCAGTTGTAGAGTCTCCCGTGATATTACCGATATTACTGAACCTTTTGTTGCATCTGTGTTGCTTTCCTCACTCCTTCAGAGCGAGTGTTCTGGAGAGCATGCCCTAAAAAACCTCCTGAACACAAACCTCCATCTCAGAGTCTGTTTCCCAGGGAACCCAAATGAAAACACTAAGCAATTATACAGTATCAGTTTTTGCAAAAAGTTAGTTTACCGATTTATAAATTTGAAGGGTGATGGTGAGATGAATTCCTGAATTTAACTGAATTGCTAAAGAATCGATAAAGAACTGACTTATTATTTCTGCTGGCCCAATACCTATGCAGATTCTTAAACAATTGTCCAAATTATTTTTTTAAAGAGCGATTTTTAAAAGGAAGGAGATTTTAATTCCAGTTGTACCTAATCACTCTCTAATCACTTATATTACTATCATCAACCACCTTTCAAAAACAGTAGTAATGGTGTTAAGTGACCTTTTGAAATTAGAAGGTTTTAGTCAAAATCAGGCTTCTACCATTTTGTAAGGAAGGACAGTAGAGATGTCAAAACAGTATATATCTCCAATATAGTAATGGGCAATGTGGTTACTTTTGATAAGCAGCAGATGAGATACAAATCCAGCAATGTAATCAGGTCATGTCAACCACTCAATTTTGTTTGAAATTATGTGCAATTCAGAGATCAAAATAGGTAGGTAGTTAACATCAACAAAAGATCTAGAAGCAACACAGTCATGCAACTGAGGTTCAGAATTAAGTTTCAATATGGTGCATGTGAAAAGAGATTGTACTCATGTTTGGCAAAAGAATAAATACCTAAAAAAAGAGCTACTGGGCCTCCTTGATAGTGCAAAGGTTGAAGACACAGCACGCTCAAACTATCAGCAGCCACTGCATGCCAGGGAGCTAACGCACATGGCATAGCAGACCACTCCTGTCATGCCCACTTCTCCACTCAACAGTGTGTTTTAGTCAATCTACCTGTTCTGCTCCCCTCAGCCTCTGGTAAATCCTCTCAACCCCTACCTATCAGGCCTATATCCCAGTTCTTGCATGCACATTAAGTAAATATTTGTAATTAATTAATTAACAAGTTTTGCTATTTAAATGTCTCCCGTATTTTTCATTACTTCCTCAACATAAACTCATCATAGTAACAGTTACCACTATAAAAAAGAAAAAAAGAAAAGACACCTTGTAATTTTTGGAGAATATTCTGAGTAAAAATCTGCTTCCATTACTACAGATCCAGTTTCTAAGAGAGTCGACCATGGCCATTGACTAACAGCTTGGTCTCTAACAAGGTACAGCCTGGTTGCCAAAATTCAGGCACAAATATAAATAGCAAGGTTGAATTGATCCTTCAAGTTCTTTCATCTAAAAATAGTATTAACTGGTTGAGTTCAGAGCACCGGATAGAGCTGAAATCCAGGTAGGGAACAGGAAAAATCTAAGTATAAAGAGGGAGCATGTGAAACTAATGAGCCAATAAAATTACTGTAGTAGAACAGGACCCAGGCTGAGGGTAGTCAAGCTTTTGTCTACTATTAAGGAGAAAGTGGCTACTTGGAATAGATGGGGGAAAAAATCCCTGTTGCTAAAGAAATTTAAAAGAACTTTGAAGAAGAAACTGTAGATATAGAAGGAAATGATAATGCATATATTTCATGTATTTTTTTACTTGTGAAAAATAATCTTGCCGACAATCAGAGTAGACATAGCTTTCCCTTGCATGTAAACCCCTGAAGTCTCTACCTAAGGGTTAAATTATATTCCTTATGCTTAATCTGCAGCCTAAAGAAAATTAAGCTTGTTAGTCCCCCACCCCCACCCCCACCATCCACTCCACCCTGGGGGAGAAACCAAAATTCCACTGACCTTAATCAACACTAGTCTAAATATATCAAAAGCCATTAACTCAGAAGATAATGATGGTATCTCATACGTTCGTCACACTTGTTAAAACTTGATCATATACTATCTCACTTGAATAATGTTATGCACTATTATTGTTACTTTAAAGATGTGAAAATTAAAATTATAAGAGACACTTTCCAGGAGATAGTAGAGCCAAAACAGAAAAGCACGTAAACCAAGGTATCTGGATTCCTAGGTTAATTCTCATCACATCATTCCTTTATACCCTCTTAGGGCATACATTTGGACCGGGTCAAGTACCTGTGGATACTCAATGTTCTTTAAAAGAGGATTTTCTGATTAGTATTTTTTACCGGTGCCATGACATTTTCTGCCACCTAGTGGTTTTCAAGACCTAAGCATGTGAAGTTAGCTTTGGGGGCTCAGCTGTCTTTCAATTGCTGAATAGTAATAAATACTAATACGAATAATACTAATAAATAAAATCTAATGGATTTCTTTTTCAATTAATGATACACAAGCTTCACCATTTGGTAGCCTGGAAAGGGTGTGTGTGTTTGTATGTGTGTGCACAAAAGATTTTCCATATGATTACATACAAAGGGCTCAACTGCTATTCATTAAAGAATTTTTGATAGTTTAAAACTTGCCTGTATTTCTTATATGCAGGTTTCTCCCTTTCTTTTGAATCACCCAGGTAAATTTAGGGGCATACCTACGTAACCAAGGGCTTTCCAGCTCAAGTTAACTGAAGTTTAACTTACATGACTCCTAATAATCATTCATTAGGGTTTGAGAAAAAAAAAACTAAGGAAACTCAATAAAGTTCATCTAAATTTACATTTTCAATTGTGTCAAAAATACAGTTACTCTTAGTAATTACATTTTTATATTTCTGTAAACAATATTTGAAATATCAAACAATGGGTTCATATGACTTTAGGTTGCTGCTTTCTTTTGCTCATACCCACAGAGCTTTCTGTGCAATATTTACATGACCTGTGAGTCATCCCCATTACTTCTTTACATTCAGGCTACTGAATGGCTCTGTCTGTCTTAAATTCTTTCCTCCAGTGTGTTACAAATACAGCCCACAAACTTTAGAAATATGCCTACTAACCAAAAGATCCAGCTTGATGTTTTATAAAATCTATAAATGGAGATTAATAAGTGACCTCAGGTATGTAAAATATCTAAAATGCCAAAGTAATCCAGTGCTATATGCAGACCATGTGTCTTCATTAAGTACATGTCCACTGGGAATCCTTTGAATAGATCTCCTCCTGTGTGTGGCTGTATGCAGTTTGGCCATCAGAAGCCTTAACTTTAAAAAAGACTTCAAAGTACTTCTGAAAATATGTACTAGAACAAAGTTGGTTGTTTCTGGCTAATTGTCACTCTTAGTTTATTTTTTTGCTGAAAGTTTGCACATGTCCACAGATTTACTTATTTACAAGTAAAGGATAAAAATTTTAACATAGGGGACGTTTTAATTTTATTTTGAACTGAATTCCTGTTTTCTGTGGAAATGGGATTAACTTTCAGGTAATTAACTACAGAGTATGTGAACTTATACTACTCAAATAGATTTTTTTTTTTTAAAAGATTTGTTTATTTGTACATACAGAACTGGGGTACAGGCCAGAGGCTCAGGGGCGGCGAGAGGCTTCACCAGAGACAGAGTGGGGAGCAGAACAGGCAGATCGACAAAGTACACTGCTTAGGGGAGCAGCGGGCGGGTCAGGAGAGGTCTGCCACGCCATATGGTCACCTCCGGGGCAGGCGGGAATCGAACTCGTGGAAGTGGCTTTAGCTTCTTAGTGCTGTGCTTTAACCCACTGCACCACCAGGGAGGGCCCAGATTTTTATTAATCTTTATATTTTCATATGCTTTATTAGTCTTGATGTATATACATTTGCTTTTAACCAACAATTTTGTCCTTATTTGGACATGTTCTTTTCCAGCAATCACCTAGTATTATATTACTATTTTTACTGATTCTTAAATCTCATATTTTTATTTCTGAGTCTTGATTATTTGCAAAGAAAGATTTTGCTGAGAATAATAGATTCATTTATGCTAAAAATAATTTATTAGCTATATTTTTTAATTATTTCTCTGAGAGCTGGCTCTTGAATTACTAGACTTCTACTCTAATTTATGCTAATTGCTGTTTCATAATTTAATTTTTACTTTGCTTGTATATAGCTGTCTTTGTTCTATGAATCTTTTCTCTAATTAATAAACAATATCTAAAATTCAGAACAGATAAAACTGAACAAAAGTAAGATCAGGACCCTATATAGTGTGCTGTATAAAGTTAAAGAACCACAAAGCTTTCTTTAATAAAATAATTATAGTATAAAGAAATATCCTGTCTACACAAAGGATAAAAATAGTCAATTTAAAAGTCCAAAAGATAATTTTCCCTAGAACTCTTAAGGTCTTAAAATATAAAAATAAATCTTTTAATATCTTTCTGAAAACTAAAATTAGTATATAATTTTAGTCACTCATTTATACATTTTTCTGAAAGCTAATTTAAAAGCTTGAGAAATGAGACAGAAATAAATGACTTTTACAGTATCACAAAGATAGAACTATTTTGTTGCTTTACTTAGTCACTACTGAAATAAATTCTCTATTATAATATAAATTGGGCCAAGACACCACGATGGTGTATGTGTTGTGTGTCTATATATATGAATGAGTTTCCATCTTAAATTAATTCTAGTACAAAAAAAATGCTTCAGAAATTGATAAGAATTCCTTAAAGTATCAAAGCATGCTATAAGTAAAAACAATTGACTAGAGATTTAATTCTTTGAGCAAGATAGACATTATATAAATTGGACTCAGGAGGCTTTTTTTTACTAACATATTTCAAGAGGTTTTCTGATTGGACAAATCATGGATGGTCTTTGATTGCTGCATGTATTTTTAAGTAGAAACAAGTGTAATGTTAATTTAAAATAAAATATCCTTTCCATATAGGTCTGAAAAATGAACTGAAAGATACTGCTGGACAAATGAACTTTGTAAGAGTTTACAGGAATCTAAAAGGCAAACATTCCTAACTGTTTGGAAACATGGCTCGAAAAATGTTTCACCATAATTATCATCTCTTGTTTATATCAGTCCAGCAAACAGAATCAGACATGACAGAAGTCAAATTAACCTTTTTATTGGAATCCCATGGAAATCTGAGCAGGGAGGCTATTGAAATAAAGCCTCAGGGTATCATCCCATCTCCCCATTTATTCCCTCTGGATCCTCACCCCATTTAATCCTCACCCTAGTTGGTAATTCCCTCCCCCCCATGTGTATTTACATGTAGCCCATCCCCTTCCAAAATTCACCTTCTGGAAGACAATCCTCTTTCAGACTTCCATAGTCTAGTCCCTGAAAATCAATGTACAGGGTTCTAAATTTTGTTTTTAAAGTTATTATTGACAGAATAGTGGATTTATAAGATGCTGGAGCATATGCACAGAATAATGATGAATCAACCATCAAACCAGGTTATTTGTAAGGGAATAAAGAGACTCAAAGTAGCTTCTCAATTTACTTTTTGCTACTATAACGAAATACTGTAAGTTTAGTTATTTAGAACAAATAAATTTGTGATCTTTTATTTCCAGAGGTCAGAAATTCAAAATCAGTCTCACCAAGCTAAGTTCAAGGCGTTGGCAGGACTGGTTCTTGGCGGGTACTCTGGAGGCAGAGTTTTTTTTCTTCTTTTTATTTCCTAGAAGTTGCCCCCATTCTTTGGCACATGCTCCTTCATGATGGCTCCAACCTGATGTTTCACCATTTCTTATACTAGCTGATCCTCCCGCCTCTCTTCCAGAAGTACTCTTGACATTTGGATGTCAACTCAGATAACACAAAATAATCTCCCAAACTCCAGATCTTTAACATAATCATATCTGTAAAGTCCCCTTCCTGTGTAAGGTAACAAAATCAAATGTTTTAGGCATTAGGACAGACATTTTAGGGGGCAAACAGCCTCCCAGAGTTACCACAGGCCAGAAGATACAAGTTGAATCTTTCCCAACCACACAGGGACACTTAATGACAGGTCAGAGATAGAAAAGACAGGATTGAATATCTGAATATCTGCTGCCTGTGTGTTCTACCCTGTGCTCTTGCTACCACCATTAACAAGTCCTGGTATGCTCTCCCATTTCCCACCCACAAACTCATTTCTGTTCTTTGAAATATTTCCTATTGTTCAAGACCCATTCCAAAAGCCTCCTCTGCCATGAAATTTTTCCTCTCAGAGGAATCTCCTCCTTTCTACTCCCTTTACAACACAGATTTTAATCCTCCCCTTCTGCACTTGTCACCATCTATACAATCAGTATAAAAACATTTGCCAGATATCTGCATGGCCCTTTCTCCCATCGCAAAAGTAAGTTTTGATGGTAGGGACTATACTTTAGGCCCCAAAATTGCTGCAAGCATTCAACATGTGCAATGGAAACATGTCCACATGCATTTCTAGGCATAAATCTGTTAGTGCATTCTCTTCAAGCCAAGTTCCCATCAGCATATCCAGGCAACCAAGTATACAATCACTTGACACATTGGACTGCTTTCTACACACTAAGGAAAAATACCTCTCACCAGAAACTGCCTTCAGAGGAGGTGAAAGCCAATATTTTGACAGAAACGTGGGTCCTAGTCAACATGATTTTTCTCCATAGGATGCTGACACCCACATCTGTTTTACCTGAATATTCATTGTAAAAACAAAAGAACACATCTGATGGCGCTTAATTATACATGAAATGCTTTCAGATGGTCACCAGTAATTACAACTCAGTATAGAGTTGGGTCTGCATTTTGCTTTGTTTTGCTTTGTGTTAACAGAATATAACATTGAAATCTTTTTAGGAAAAAAAGATACAAACTAATCCATTTCATGGAGTCAGTTGTTTCTCCAGAAAGTATGCGTAATAGCAGAGGTAATAAGGAGAATCCATGGATATCATGTTCATTTGGTAGACCCCAATGAAGGAATTCTATATATTGAGATAGCCAAAAATAGCCCTTTGGTACATTCGCTTCACCTGATTGCCCACAGTAAGTTTCTGACACTATCAACAGTCTAGTGTGTCAGAAAGTGAAACAGTAATAAACATTACAGAATGACTTATTAGGAAAGTACTTTGTAAATCACTCAGGCCACTGTTTTTTAATTCCATTATTAATCATTCCTACTTCATTCACAACCAAGGAAAGAAAGGCCAAAAATAGCCACCAAACCAAGCCCATTGTGGAGCAGCTGTCTCTGGTGCATGAAGGGAAGCAGACAGTTGGAAGTCCAAGCACAGAGAGTAAGCAGAGGCTCTATCAAAACAGTAATCAGGCAAATCATCAATTTGTCAGCAATGTGCTGCACTTTGTATTTTCAAAGCATTGTGTCATCATTAATTAATTAATGAGTGACAATTATTGTTGCAGTTAATGCAAAATTGTGTCCAAGACATGAAAAGAAAAAAAACTATTTCACACAGAATGCCCTTAAAACGAGGACTTTTTTCCCCTTCGGATCCCGATGGTGCTAGTTTGCCGATTTGCTTTCCACTGAATAGTGGGCCATGCGCTCACTAACTTTTCTGTCTTAGCCTATGCTATTTTTTCTACCCTGAGCACTCCCCTCCCCCCAACCCCAGTTAGATTCCTACCATCTAGTTAGGTATCAGCTTAAACATCACTTTCTTAGAGTTCCTCAGCTCCGCTAATCTCTTTTATGTACTGCAGTAAGCCACCTTCTTAGAACCGTTCATTCTCTACTAAATTGGTGACTTAATTATCTAAAAACCATGCTAACTTGTTGTTTCTGTGAAGACAGAGGCCTGGTGCCTCTTACTTCCCGTAAGTCATAGTGCAGTGATTGGCGCGTGGTAATTACCCAAATAGGTGTGTCTTAAGTGAATACAAGAATCTCCCATGTGAAAGAGTTTTTTTTTTAAAGAAGGTAAACAGGCTACCATCGTTAGCTTGAGTGCTCTACAAGCATTAATTAATTGAGTGCTCAGCATTCTAGAACTTTATCTCATTTAATGCTTACTATGTTACTTTGAGGCTGATACCAGATAGGGATAGAAGTGACAGAGTAGCCCCAGGATCCCACTACTGGTAAGTGTGAAACTGCGGCTGAATCACAGGTTTCCTGACCTCAAAACTGCATCTCTCCTAAAGTGGTAAGGAAGAAAACAGTGGTCACTGAAAAGCAGGCACTGGTCTGCCACAGCTAGGTCAGTATAATACAAACTGGACTGACCTCAAAGGCTAAGCCATGCTTTCCAGTCACTGAATATAAACAATCACAGTATCAATATCAGACAAGACCTCTGGCCACCATGATACAAGGACAAGATAAGGCAACTTCATTATATTGTTTACGTGCAACCAAAGGATGGTTGCTGTGAAAATTTCACAAAATATTTATCTTCCCCTTTCCTTGTTAATGTGAATTTCTGCTACGTTATTGCCTGAAAGCTGGCAGTTATAGAATTGTCCTCACTTTTGACAACATCCCTCAACAATGAAACTTGCTTCCTTAGATCTTCCTAAAACCCACCCAATCCAAAGGTCAAACCCGATTATCCATACAGGGCAGCCCGGGGCACTAAAAATAGCGAAAGCACCGCCCAAAGAATTTACCTGTGACTCTGAGCGCTTCACCCACTTGCACAATTGCAAAACTACTCAGGTTCAGAGAACAACAATAATGGGATTTTAGTTAATAAACCAGAGAAAAATAAAGAATTAGTGAGGCCAAAAATGGCCATTTACCTCTCCCAAAGCCGATCCGGCGTTAAAAGTCCTAAACACAAACGCTCCCAAGATGGAGTCTTCCCGGCACTGAGACCTGCAGCACGTGGCAGCCTGACGATAGGCCGATCCAACTCTCACAGACAGCAGAAGACACAACAGGAGATGTCCAGGTGCCTCAGGACAGCACCAGACAAGCCACACTCAAAACAGCAGCTGCAGCGGCAGAATGACCTGACGAACCGCCACACTCAACGCAACTCAGCCGGCGCCTGCTCAGGTCTTCCAGGCTGAAAAAGCAGCAAAACTAAAATCTCTGTTTGCTCAGCTATTGCAAAGCCTCTGAGGTTCACTGCTAGAGACCTCTCCAAGTCCTTCAGAGACCCACCACAGCCTTCTGAAAGAGCAACACGGTGGGGGCAGAAATTGCAGACCCCTGAATCCCCAAAGATCCCAAAACACTGAAACCCAGGAATCCTGCCGGCAGCTTCTGTAGTCACTTATATATGTTATCAGAGTCTCCACCATCTCAGATACTTGTTTGCATTTTCCCTGGGGCTATGCATCCTCACCAGCACAGGCTCCAGGGGACTCCACCTGTAACAGTCTTTGGCTTCATCACCGGTTCCTTTGTAAGTCTTGTTTAACATCCTCTTATGGAAACACAAAACTGAGCCCATGATGTTCTCCCTTGCTGCAGCTATAAGCCTGCCCTTTTGGCCAGTTGTCTACATTCTCCTAGTCTCAAACGGGAGGCATGGACAAGTTATACAAAACCATCCATGGGATCCAGCTAGATGGGATCATGGAGCTAGATGGGGAGCTCAGTGAAATAAGCATTTATCTCAGAAGGAGGAAGAAAAATATCGAATTGTTTCACTTACAGAAGGACTGTAGGAGATCCAAATAAGGGATCAGGGAAAAAAACTCCACCAATAATAATAATATTAATGATAAACAAAACCAGCAGGCAAATGAGGCATTTTGCGAGGGAGGGTGAAGGAAAGGGATCAAAACAGGGGAGAGAAGAGCACAAGGTATTATGGTGGAATATTTTACAGGGAATACGCAATGACAAAAAATATATATAAATATTAAAAATGTATGTGTGTGTGTGTGTGTGTATACATCTCCATGTATAGATATATAGATTTATACAGATATCTCCATGGGGTTGGAGAAGGAACACATCAGAGCTTTCCTTTATAAAATTTCATAATATTGGGCCCTCCCTGGTGGCACAGCGAGTTAAAGCACTGCACTAAGAAGCTAAAGCCACTTCCGCATGAGTTTGATCCCCGCCTGCCCCAGAGGAGATCCACATGGGCAGCAGACCTCTCCTGACCCGCCTGCTGCTCCCCTCAGCAGTGTACTTCGTCGATCTGCCTGCTCTGCTCCCCACTCTGTCCCTTGTGAATCCTCTCACCCTCCGCATCTCTGGTCTGTACCCCAATTCTGTATGAATAAATAAAAAAAACTTTTAAAAAAATTTCATAATTTTTAGCAGGCTCACTTCCTTTATCCCTCCCTCTTTGAAATGGTCACATGACAAGATACACAAAACAGCTAGAGAGTCACAAAGAGAAAATACTATATGGTTCCACTTAAATGAGATATTTGGAGTAGGCAAAGACATGAAAAGAGAAAACAGAAGGATGGTAGCCAAGGGTTCCTGACGAGAGAAGGAAATGTTCTATGGGTATAGAGTTTCAGTTTTGCAAAAGGAAAAAGTTTCCTTTCAAGTGTTCATGAAATGGTGTCAAGAATATTGGGACCCAAAACAAGTTTCAATAATAAGAAGAATTAAAATACTTCATATCTTCAAAAGTAAAGATAAAAGCACACATAGTAGCAATAAATGCAAAGCAAGCAGTTGACATAATTCAGCAGCCTTTTATGATAAAAACTCTAAACAGAATTGGAAGAGAAGAAACCAATATAACAAAGTATATATGTCATAAACCATCAGCCAATATAATACTTCATGATTAAAAAAACTGAAAGTTTCCCACTTAAGACTAAAAACAAGAAAGTATTCAAATTGTCACCATTATAAAATAGTTCCACTTATAATTGTCTCAAAAAGAATTAAATACTTCAGAATGAACTTAAGAGAGGTAAAAGTCTTATGCAATGAGAACTACAAGACGTCACTGAAAGTCTTAGGTAATGATATAAGGTATGGGAAGTATTTCCCAAACACATGGATTGGGAGAATCAATATAATCAAACTGATTATCCCCCCTAAAGTGATAAGCTAATTTAATACCAGTTATTTTTCAAAGAAATGGAATATAAACTATCGCAATTTATATAGAAGCACAAAAAGGCTATGAATTTTAAAAGTAAACATGAAAAAATATAGAGATAAATGAGGGTGTTATGTTACCTGACTTCAAACATTACTGCAAAACAATAATACTAAAAACAATATGCTATTGGCACAAAAATAGATACATGGATCAATGGAACAGAACAAAAGCTCAGAAATAAATTCCTGTGTATTCCAGCACATAATCTATGATAAAGTAGCTATGATAACACAATGGTGAAAAGACAGTCTAGTAAATGGTACTAGGAAAACTGTCAAGTCACACATGAAAAAATGAAGTTGGATCACTTGCTAACTCCTTACACAAAAATAAACTTCAAATAGATTAAACATTTTGATATAAGACCTGCAAAAATAAAATACATAGACTCAGCTGCTTTAACAAGGAAATTAAAGACAAAAATTAAAAAATAGGAATTGGGCCCTCCCTGGTAGCACAGCAGGTTAAAGCACAGCACTAACAAACTAAAGCCACTTCAGCATGAGTTCGATCCCCACCCCAGAGGTGACCCACATGGCATGGCAGATCTCTCCTGACAGGCCCACTACTCCCCTCAGAAGTGTATCTTGTGAGTTGGCCTGTTCTGCTCCCCACTCTGTCTCTGGTGAATCCTCTCACTGCCCCTGCACCTCTGGCCTGTACCCCAGTTCTATATGCATAAATAAAATAAATCTTTTTTAAAAATAGGAATTACCTTGTTATAAAACTTATATAGAATGAAAGAAAATACAAGTAATTAAAAGGGCACCCACTGAATAGGGGGAAATATTAACATAACGCATAATTAATTAGGGATTAATATCCATCCAAGATATATATATGTTTTAGAACTTATACAATTGAATAATTTAAAAAACAATTAGTAAAGGGGCAGCAAATTCAAACAAACAACTCACCAAATAGGGCACCTTAAAAAAATATTTGAATCTTAACTCTATTAAGATTATAAACACAGTTTTTTCTAATTGCTTTGGAAGGATGGGACCATTACAGCCACATGCCACTGTTACTATAATATACAACTTCTTTTGGTCTTTGTCCCATCTCTCCTGAATTATTCTCCTGAAATACTAGTTCTCTTGTGTCCAAAAATTTGGAGACATTAAAACTTCAAGAAGTTGCAACTCAAGGTATGAACAATTGTGTATACCACCTGTGACAACTAGTGACATCTTAAACAGGGAAAGAGTGTACTCCTCTTTGAGCCATCTAAACTGTACTCCTATTGAGGAGAATGATCTCCACCTATTGCCCACCAAGGGTAAGAAGCACAGTATAGACAGAGGAGGCAATTACCACTGGCCTGGTGGCCATATGGTCCTTTTCCTTGCTCTGTTGGTCTTGCTTTGATTCTGCTGATTTTTTCTTGTAGGCAAAACCAAGAATCCAGGTAAGACCTACTAAAACTGGGCCTTCCTGGAGGTGCAGCGGGTTAGGACGCAGCACTGCAAGCTGCCGCAGCCACTTCAGTGCGAGTTGGATCCCCAGCCCTGGAGGTGACCACATGGCGTGGCAGACCTCTCCTGACCGCCTGCTGCTCTACACCCCCCAGCAGTGTACTTCGTCGATCTCCCTGTTCTGCTCCCCACTCTGTTTCTGGTGAATCTTCTCGCCACCCCTGAACGTCTGGCTTGTACCCCAGTTCTGTATGAATAAATAAATAAATCTTAAAAAAAAAAAAAAGACCTACTAAAACCAAGATGGAGGTAGACATAACATGGATGAAATCATGACCTCATTACCATAATAAAAACCACACTCATCTGCACCATGACAGATCCAGTTAGTAGGAAACTTGGAAAAAAAAGGGGTGTGAATGCAGCTCTTAGAAGCCCTTACCCCTTTGCTGAGATGCTGCTCCTGCAGATCTGTAAGTCTCCCCCATGTTCTTCACTTCCATGTAAGTGCCCGCTTTTCCTTCATTCAGGTAAGTGGCTTCTGGGACAGTTGTCCCCATGTCCTCGGGTTTGCCAGCTCCTGATTTAACCTGATTTCCTCCCACCAACTCCTGTTTGTAGAGTTTTGGCTTAGGAGCAGTGAGTAGCCAGACCCAAATTCCAGTGACAAGCATAATCACTTTGCAATACTCCTTGGCAGTTTCCCACAAAGTTAAGCATACCTCTACCCCGTGACACAAACTGTGACTCTGTGACTCCTATGTTTTTTCCTAGAAAAATAAAGGTCTATGACTTTAACAAAATACTGAGCATAAGTGTCAAAATGCTAATAACGAATATTATATTGAAAAATATATATTCAGCATCCGATGTCACTAAGGAATTGCACATTATAAACAGGACACCACGGTACACCTATCACAATGGCAAGATCCAAAACACTACCACCACCAAATACTGGTAGGGTTCCAGAAGGAGAGGAATTCTCTTTCATTGCTGGTGAGAATGCAAAACAAAATACAGTTTGGCAGGCTCTTATAAAACTGTATATATACACTTACCAGGACAAGAAAATGAAGCTTGGTCAAGTTATAGCAAAGAAAAACCATTTGGGGCTTTAGGGCAACTACATTTTTGAAGACACAGACCCAAGAAGCACTGGAACTATATTCCAGTGGCATGGGGTGAGGAGTGCTTACATATGCACTGAATGCAACATAGCTGACATTCAGATCTTCTTTATGCAAATGAGGATTTCCCTCAGAGTCCTAATAGGCAGGTGTGCCAAGGGGTGATTTTAATCCTGGCTGTCTTTGGCATGGCTGCTTTGTTTCGTTTTCTTCTCAGAGGTGGAATGCTTGCTGCTGATGTCTGAGGTCCCACTAGCAACAGTTTCCTGACTGGTTTTTACCCAGATGGCTGATGGCTCCATTTTAGCTTTCTTTTTTATATTATTTATCAGTTCTTTATGTACCCAGTGGAGCTGAAATTTGTGTTTACACAAAAACACACACATATTTATAACAACCTGAATTCATAATTGCCAAATCAGAAGCAAACAAAACTTCTTTCGGTAAGTTCCTATGTAATAAACTGAAGTACATCCAGACCATGGAATGTTATTCACTCCTAAAAAAAAAAAAAAAATAAGATATCAAGCCATGAAAAAACATTGAGGAAACTTAAAAGTGTATTACTAAGTGAAAGAAGCTAATCTAAAAGGGCAAGCAACATACCATATGACTCAAGCTATATGACATTCCAGAAAAAAATAATGAAGACAGTAAGAGAATTAGTAGTTGCCAGGAGCCAGGTGGGTGGGAGAAATGACTAAACAAAGCACAGAGGACTTTTGGGACAGTGAATCTATTCTGTATGATACTATAATGGTGGATACATGTCATTAAGCATTTGTTAAAATTCAAGAACTGCACAAAACCAAGAGCTGCCCCTAATGTTATCTGGACTGCAGGTGATAATGACGTTTCAATGTAGCTTTATTTGTTGTATCACTTTGCTGCAGGGATGCTGATAGTGGGGTCATTTGTACTTATGTGGGGAGAAGGGGCCTCCAAAACCTGGTACTTTCTGCATAATTTTGCTATAAACTAAAACTGTTCTTAAAAAGTAAATAATGCAGGGCCTCCCTGGTGATGCAAGGGTTAAAGACAGCACTATTAAGCTATCTCCAGTCACTGAAAGCAACAGTTTGATCCCCTGGCCCTCCAGCGGCTAGCAAGCTGACTCATATGGCAGAACAGACCTCTCCTGCCTCTCCAAAGGTGTGTTTCAGTAGATCTGGCTGTTCTGCCACCCACTATCTCTGGTGACTCCTCTCACTCCCCACACCTCTGGCTTACACCCCAGTTCTTGCATGCATCAATAAATCTTTTTTTTTAAAATAGTAAATAGTTTAATAAGGTAGTTTCTGCTGACGAAAGTGGACATAGATCTAGTAGATGTCAATTGCTGAGAATAGGGAAGGAGAGAAAAGGGAGCGTCCAGTAATATCTATGATTCACAAAGAGTATTTTGGGGAGATATTAATAAATTTTATTATGCTTGAAATCTGTTAAAATCAAGAATATTGATTAGTGAATGGGATATATGAGAAAATATGTATCTTTAAATGTAGAGATTGGGATCTTAAAAAACTAGCAAAAAGTTTGTGCAATGAATGCATAAAAGGAATGTCAGCATAAATTGGCACAACTTATACTGTTGGAATAGAAAGGAGAAAAAAGTTAACATCAGTATAATTCTATATAAAAGAATTCACAAAACTACAAAGGTGTGTTTTGACACTAAGTTGATGAAAAAAAGTGAAGGAGAAATATTTTATTTTCAATAGAATTTTTTTAATATTGTAAACTGGATATAATAATACTGCTACTCCAATGTTTCTATTCTTAATGACAACTTTCAGAGGACTACAATTCCCAGCATCTCTTGGGGGTTTACAGTTTCAAATTTCTTTCTAGATATTTTAAGTAATAAACAGTACTAAAATAAGTTACTCCCTGTTCAGTTTAATGTAGCTGTAACCAATCAAAATTAGTGAAAAATAAATTAACCTGACATCAGTCTATTAATGTTTATTGGTTTTTTAAATAGCCTTAACCATTTTGCTACTCTTTAGATCAGCTTTGCTCACCTGTATTAAATCTTTCATATATTATTTATATTCAGTTCTCCATATGTTAATTTATACATATATACATAAATGTATACATAATTAATACATATATAAATAAATTCCTCTTAGAGTTTGCTTCTTAAAATTCATTTTCTTGTGATTGCTAATCTATTTGCTTCAAAATTAGCTTATTTTTAAACAATGTGATAATTTACTGAAAAAAATAAAACTTTTATTTATATAGCTATTTCATCTGTCAAACAGGAAAAAATTGCTTGTCTCTTAAGAAAAATAACAGTATTTATTAAAAAACCATTCACTTAAAGATGCAATTATCACAAAACACAAAATTCTACTTCTTATTTCTTTACATTTGCTACTTTGAACTAAAGCATATATTTAATACCATATTCTCCCTTCCTTCCTTTCATCCCTCACTCCCTCCTTCTTATCTCTCCAATATCAACAAAAATTTCCCTTCACCGGACCCCCTCTCTCTTACTTTCCCTACCCCTCCCCTAACTGAGCACCTATGTTCTCCGGACCAGTCATTGGTCGAGGAAGCATGTGTTCTCACAGGCATATAACTCAAACCAAAAAACAGGAGAAGTCTTGTTAAAGGGATTTTCAAACCACAAAATGACACCTTCATAGATCTCTAGTTTTTGATTCAGTAAATCAGCTTACAGTCACTGATTTAATCACTAAATACTGCCACCTTCAGGAAGAAATGTGGGGATTTGCTATTTCAGCCTCGGTAAAGAATCTTTAATCCCTATTTTATATTTTTCTTTAACACAAATGTGAAGTATTCTGTTACTTTTCTGTATATCTAAATATTAGTAATCTGTATGTTTTTTCATCTACCCTCAAACAACTAGACATTAAATGAAAATTGGCAGATATGCAGATGTAACAAACTAGAATTCACTTTTACCTATCAAATAAAAATTAATAAGACCAAATATTTTCAGACATTAAATTATAAAGCATGAAGAACAAGCTCCAAACTTTCTGTGTTCAAATAATGAAATACATATATTGAGAAACTAGGTACAGAGTTTTAAATGAAATTCTGAAAAGCATGTTTATGTTTTCATGAAAGAGTTCTTTAAATGTATTAAATTGAGACTTCTAAAATAAAAGAATTCCCCCTTACATTTAGTTCCTTATTTTTTATGGGTTAATATAAACATTAAAAGCAGCTCTGTGCCAACCCGTGCTTAAACTGAGTCAGTTTTCAAAATTTCTCTCTTCTTCCTAGATTCTATTTTCTTTTGCAAATTCAGCTCTCTTTTCCATTATCTGCTTTTAATCTAATTTTGTTACATTTCCTTTTGTTTTATTGTTTCCACTATCTTCTTTCCCATCTTCCTCCGCTCTTCTTTGGTTTATTTTCCTTCATTTTAGGTTGCCAATTTATGTCCTATAAGCATTGTATTCCATGCCCCTCTTTCTATTTACTCAAAATTCTTTCTCTATTATTTAACAATACAGACAAGTACTCTTCAAAACAAGATTTTTAAAATACATTTACTGTGAAATATCACAAATATTCTGCAAAACACTAATTACATTTTCTAATTGAAATGTACACATACATAAACCGCTCATATTCATCCTCTAAATTAATTTTACAGTTACAAAGATCTCAGTTCCCCAGATTAATTTATAAATTGTATGAATTAAAATTTCAAAGTGAAAAAGCAGATGATGGAGCAGAAACAGATTGTAGCATAGCTATGAATTTAGCACATATTAAAGCTATTATTTTTTTAAAAGTGGATATGATTGCTCTTTTTGTAAGTGGTGATTTATTGGCTAGCTATTTGAAAAATTAATAAAGTTAGATCACCCACCTCATAAATGCATCAAAATAAACCCCAAATAAATTAAAATGGACTATTTTTCAAATAAAGGCCTTTTTAAAATACAAGTACTTATTGTGTTACCAAACTGGATTATAATGAGAAAGAGAAAAGATTGATATGTGCGTTAACAAAAGTTTAAATTCTGTGTTGAATATGTAAATATAATTAAAAAGCAAATGGAAGGCATGGAAAAGTAATTTTCAACTTTAATGGCAGTTAAACGGTTAATAGCTCTGTATATCAATATGTTTCACAAGTAAGAAAAGCTAAATACCTAAATAGCAAAAGCTGAACAAAGGCCAGTCTTGCATAGATAATTCAAAAGAAAAATTCTTGTTTATATATTTGCTAATGTTCAAAATTGTTATTAATAAAAATATAAATTGAAACAGTAAATATTTGCCTCTAATGTTTATGAATATATTTAAATCATAATACACAATTTTGGGGTAGGTTACAAAAACTGTACTCTCAGCTGTAACCTTTTTGAATGACAACTGGATAATTTATATCTGAAGGCTTAATGCTTTCACCTTTTGACACAGAAATTCCATAGGACACAGTCCTATGTGTCCAAGAGAAATAGTCATAATCTAGAAGAAATTCACATTCCAATATAATAATCACAGTGAGAATTGTTAAAACAAATAATGGTACATACACATAATAGAAATACTGTTTAGTTGCTTCAAAAAATAATTATTTCAGAGAAAACACTCAAGTATTTATGAAGTGACTAGAGAGAGTTATTAAACTGTATTAGGGAATAATTATAATGAGTGCTTACATACACAGATGAAACTAAAAACAAATTGTTAGTTGATTTTTTTCTCAGTGCAACAACCATGTTTTATTTCTCTTGTAAAATAATATTTTGTGTTTTCAAATTTTCTATAATATATTTTAATCAGGAAAAGACTGATTTTTACACTGAATATTCTTATTTACATTCCATTTTAAAAACAATAATGACTATGGAAAAAGAGACATCATACATAGCATGCATGCATATCTAAAAATGATTCCTTTGTTAAAGAATGTACAAACCAAGAATGAACCTTAATGTAAACTGTGGATTTGGGGTAATAGGATGTGTCAAAGTAGGTTCATCAATTGTAATGAATGTATTTGGTGCAAGATGCTGGTGATGAAGTCTCTACCTTTGTGGGGGTAAAGGATATATCAGAGCTCTGGAGTTTCTACTCAACTTTGCTATGAACCTAAAATTGACCTAAAAAATAATATCTGGGAATAAATAAAAATTATTCCCAGAATGCAAAGTAGATAGGGTACTGCATAATACCAAAATTATCAAACAATAGTGAATTAGCATTGAAAGCCTTGATGTATGCTGATCAGGTACACAATGATTTTCTGAATATCTATCACTTTGAACAAATCTCTCATGAGTATGAAATTAAAGTATAATGTTTTTTATTTGCCTTCTTATCCTCACATATAGAAGAAAAGTAAGTGATCTATAACAGCTCTGTCCACTAGAAATATGAGATAAATATGTAATTTAAAATTATCTGGGAGCGGCCCTCCCTGGTGGCGCAGCGGGTTAAAGCACAGCACTAAGAAGCTAAAGCCACTTCAGCATGAGTTCGATTCTTGCCTGCCTTGGAAGTGACCACATGGCACGGCAGACCTCTCCTGACCCGCCCACTGCTCCCCTCTGCAGTGTACTTCGTAGGTCTGCCTGTTCTGCTCCCCCACTCTGTCTCTGGTGAAGCCTCTCGCTGCCACCCCTGAGCCTCTGGCCTGTACCCCAGTTCTGTATGCACAAATAAATAAATCTTCAAAAAAAAAAAAAATCTGGGAGCTTCAGTGAAAAAAGAAAACAGTACAAGAAATAGCCAACAAACATTTTAATAACATATTTTATCTAATCCAAATATCCAAATATTATTATTTTAACATTTAATCAGTATAAAATAATGACTAAGATACATTAATACATTTATTATATTAATTCATGGGAATTGGATGTGAATTTTGCACTTGCAGCACATCTTGATTTAGTTATTAAAATTTTTTTTGAATACTTGATGGTATTTAGAGTTCATAAAATTTCCTGTTGAACAGTAGCTAATGCATCCAAATTTTTCCAAACTAAATTAAAATTTCTTAAAACTAAATTGAGAATCTGTTTTGAAATTTAAATTTAAGTGAATTAAAATGAAATAAAGTTAAAAATCAATTACTTCAGTTGTACTAGCAACATCTCGGATGTGGTTAGAGACTACCATATAAGTCTGTCTCTTACGTTAGATGTATGTTAGACATCTCTTTCTAGAAGAGACTGCTAGTGAAATATTGACATTGGAAATACTACTTTATTGGGAATAAGCCTATTACTCAGCAAGTTCAAATCTAACTCTTAATCATATTCAAAGAATGTGCATTGTATAACTACTTACTTTCTTGGTTTCTCTTTAATACTACTGAATTACATGTTTGATGAGTTATTCTGAGCAAATTTATCTACAAAAAGAAAAGTAATATCATGTACTAAAAATTAGGTATTGCCCCCAGTAATGAATTGTCTACACAAGTTCACTTCCCCTTGCTGCTAAGATTTAGGTATGATTCTGCCACAATACTATTCTAGTAGTCAAGATTAAGGATGTGAACTATGCAAAATACAGGGATTTTGCTATTTATAGTAGACCTATTTGTGACTTCTCAGGCAACAGAACTTCCTTACATATTTAAGAAGATTGCATGACCCAGGGGGGTAAAACTAATGAACTGTCTAAAGCTCAGCTGTGCTCTTCAGCTTGTCCATACAAATTGGACAAGCTGAAAGCCTTGTCTGTTTACTGTTAGAAGGCATCCCTCTGGTGGTACGAGTGATTACAATATTTTAAACGCATCACAAACTAGACTTGAATTTTCACACTCTGTTTATGTGAAGTCATGTCCCCTGCATTAGCAATGGAAATAGCTAAAATGGAACACACATATGAACATGGCCGCCAATTATATTAAGTGGAAAATTTGTAATATCACGACAAATGCTCCTTTCCTTTCTCTGAATATTCCCCTCAAATAATTTGATTTCATTTAGTCAGGTAAATTAAAAAAGCAAAACTAACTAGGATATGGTATGTGATAACTTAATAGTGTACACTAGCTATTAATTCCAATGTGTCACTCAAGCAATCACCAATAAACTTTTTAATTGTTCTGAGTGTCAGGCACCACAACAGTCCTCAGGATACAAACACACAAGTGATCCTGTTTCTAATCAGGGAGATTAAATTGTAGACAGCAGAAGAAAATAACAGAATAAGCAGGTAGTTAAGTCACAAACGAATGACCCAAATAAATAACTATAGTTTAGGACGGTAGTGGTGGTTCACAAAATGGGAGCCCTGGATATTACAAGACCATTTCAGGCATTCTGTGCTATTAAAACTTTCAAATATCAAAATGTTATCTGCCTTCTTCACTGTGTTGATGTTTTCACTGATGGTGAGCAAAACTGTGGTTGCCTCAACACAAAGCAAGTTATCACCCACACACAGAGTTAATAAAAAGAAAGTTTTTATAAAAAAGGCATATTCATGTTTTTCTCTGGGACAAAATAGGAGTGATGCACAAAGAATTTCTGTTACATGCAGAAATACAGTGATTGACTTAATGAAAAGTATTGCTGCAATGAGTTTTCAAGTTAAACTCAACTTTTTTTGATAGTTAGCATTTTTATTTGAAAGTACAACTGACAAATTATGGTTAATTTGGACTCGACTATAAGCAGATATTTTCTCAGAAATAAACAAACTGAAACTGTCACTTCAATAACCAACTGTGTATCTTGCCAGTGACAAAATTTGAACTTGCAATAAAAATTTTAAATTTGGAAAGTTTATATTTTAACATGGAAAATATTGTCCTGATCAAAACAGTGAATACATGAATGTATATGCTGTTTTTGATACAACAGGATGCAATGAGTCAACATTTGAAAGATCTGAATAATTCAGAAAACCAAAAGGTTCAAATGATCAGTGCATGATATTACAAATCATGCCTGGATGCCTGTATAAAAGGCCCAGTCAACCGACCAGTGAATATTAATGCAACAAAACATGTATTGACATGGATTTAAATTCCACATTGTAATGTATGAAATCAATATGTACACCTTAAACTTACATACTTGGTATAGGGCAATTTAACTCAATAAAAACAATTTTTAAACCTATAGTTTTAACTGTTCATTTTACAACACAAGCCTTTGTTATAAAGTGAGAATAAAAATCAATTATATTTGAATATGGAATTTCATTTTATGCTAACTTTGTTCAGATTGTGTCCCTTTGTAAATTGGGACACATTTGTAAACCAATGAAACCGAATAAAAAGGCAGCTGGAATAGAAAAACAAATAGATTTCACAGTGCCAGTAACTTTCAAAAATCACTACTTGAATTGCAGAGTAGTATCACAGAATATAAACAGTTATCTGAAAAAGCTTTTAAAAATATCCCCACCTTTACCAGTTGTATATTCTCTTGAGGTCAGAGTTCTTCATATACTTCAAAGTACAACAGCATGTCATAACAGAAGGACTGTAAAAACAGGACTGCAGATATTAGGAGATGTAAAACACCATGTTTTGAATTTTCTAATTTCATTGAAAATATGTCAACTCTGCTAACATATAAGAGGCTTTCATTATTAAAAGTTAGCCAACAACTTATTTTAATTTCTAACATATTAAGTATCAATATATGCAATCCACATAAACAAAAGCTGAAACCACAATATTTGGGAATTGCTGGGTTAGGGAAAAGAGAGAAAGGAATCAGGAGGTACTAGAGACCAACTGTTGCATCATCTCCAAACAAGCTCCTTCCCCTGAGATCCCAAATGAATGGTGTTGATTATTTAAATAAAAATGACCAATTTATACTCATGTTCTTCACATAACAATGCAGTATTTGTGGAAAGGCAGTAAAATCCTTGAATTTTATAGCAAGATATAAAAAAAAAAACTACCATTAAGTGACAGAACTAATAATTAATTTTTTAAAAACTGTGTTATATGAGATTTTACCATGTATCTGTTGGTTCCCCTCTAAAGCTTCCTTTTAATATTTTATCATTTGCAATACTCTTGGACTAAGTGTAATTAAAGACACTATATTGTAAGCAACCCACGTTTATTAAGTAGTAATAAATTCATGGTCCTATTTTAGATTGACTATTTAGTTCTGTGTCCATGGAATTCCAGGTAAAGCAAAAAAACAATGGAATTTCTGTTAATTTATAAGCAGAAACGATGCAATTTTTGAAAATTTTAAAATAGGTTATGAACTTGTCTCTACTCCTTTATTACTTCCATAAATCATGTGGAATACTGGAAACTTAAGATTGAAACTTTCTATTTCATGCAGGGCCAGTTTTTCTTTCATTTTTAGTCATTCAAATTGTTCTAGAATTTCTGTTCAGTCACTTGACGTGTGAGAGTCCAGGATTGAAATCCCTTATACAGACAACACAGCAGCCTTGTGGTTTGCAGAAAGTGTTAATTACCTAGAATCAGAGTTACTACTAACTAACAGCTGTGTGTACAAAATGCCTTGGTTATAAAACAAATAAACCAAGTTCTGATATATATCAATAATTGTATTAAATGTATTGATATTCAATATTGTCAATTTGAAGCAAACTTTTTTTTTTATAAGAAATTTTTGGTAGTTGGTCCTTGGTGCCACTTTTAAAACAAGGACTGGACTTTTTTTTCAGGCTCAATTTGCAAGAGATTAGTCGACATAGCTGGTTTGATGACAAACTTAAAATTGCTCACCCTTATCTTTCAGTACAAAGAACTATTTTCTCAGATAAGGGGTGATCCCACAGCCTTATTCAACAATTCTAGGATTCAATATTCAGGAGAGTGATTGGGCAATTTGGAAATCCCCCCCACCCCCTGCTGATTTACTCACTTTCTCTCCCCTACCTGGGCCACACAAGTCAGCTCTTTCCTTTTATTCTTCTAAATTTCCTCCCCATCAGTTTCTACAAATCTTTACTGTCATTAATAGTCACCATTATTCTAGCGAGGTTCAATATTCTTACATCAGTATATCAACTTTGCATGTTAATGAAATTACTAACAATTAACTGTGTCCCTGAAATTCTTTACTTCCTTAATAGTTATAGCTGCATTTCTAGAATTTGTTATAGTGTTGGGAAAAAATACATTAAAATGAAGAGCAGGTATCAATATAATCTGCCCATAATTATAACGAAAGTATAACATTTGTGCATCCTACTATAAATTCCAGAATTAAAAACTTCAGCTCTTCCTACTTTCCAAACATATTTCAAATTGATGAGGGATTTTAACTGTGCTTGAGATTTGCACATGACGGCACAAAGTTGTTACTATTAAGTACTTTTTTATTTTGATAACTTAGCAGCTACCACTTCTTAAACACTTTTTTGAGATGGCCATAATACCCAGTCTCTAAATTTAATATTTGATTTTTCTTTTCTTCCAAAAACATATTACTGTACCACAAATGTATTTTTAATGTAGAGGGAAAGAGGCTGAAGTCTAAGGAAGTAAGACTTTAGATACATAATGCTTCTTTGACCATTCTGAAAACTACCAACTGAGGTAGGTTTTCAGGAAAATCCGGCCACTCACTATAATCTCTAGCCAATGGAAGCTGCCACAGCTGGGAGCTCTGGGAACCCGCAGACGTCGGTCGGGCCGTGCTCGCTGGCACACACCCAGACAGAACTGGTGGAGTCTTCCCGGCATCCCTTCCTAGATGCCTCGCAGTCTTGACGACAGTCACCGGAGAACCCTATGGATCAGCAGTAGCTCCCAACTGCTTCTCAGGACAGAAGCCCTTTAAAATTTTCAAGAGAGAGAGAGAGAGCGCGCAAGCGAGAGAGGTTCCCCACCATCACCATCATCCAGGCTGTGGCCGTACTTTTAAATCAGTAGATTGAGACAACTTAAAAATCAAACGTTGCAATCGCGTCTGTGACACTTTCAAATGTCTGTATATTTTATTAATCATAATATTTACATGCAACTGAATTTATGTTGTACGCTAAGTTTACAAGCACTGCTCGGTGCACAGATGGCTCGCCCACTGCTTGCACAGGGAAACCCCCAGCGAACAAGGTCCGAGGCCTCACGCTCAGGAGCCGCTACCGTGGACTTACAGGCAGGTCCTGCCTTTTACCCCAAATGTTCAAATAAACCGGATTCCCGGGGACAGCAGGGTGCGCTTCCTGCACGTCGCCGAGGTTTCGCAGGGCATCTGCTGCCCCCTATCGGTAGTGAGGCTAGCAAATCCCAAGGCACTGGAATCAAGTGGGAAGAGGCCTCTCGAAATAAAAGAATATTCCATGACTACGCAGTTGCCAGAGGGCTCTGAGAGACTGTTCTTCTCAGACCGAGAGCTCCTGCTGCTGCATTTCAACGCAGCTCGCCAGTGAAGGAGAGGATGTTAAACTATGAAGAAGAATCTGACGCTGCTTCAGTGACGGCTGGGAGGGGCGGGACTTGGGGGGAGGGGAGACCTCAGGAAACACCCAAGATTCAGTTTATGTTTTCCACTCTCCTAGTCAACAACCCATCGCATCCTTATGAAAAGCATTTTCCCTCAGTCAGTACGGGGATATCCATTACAGCACAGCGTGATGGTTTCCCAGGCCCCTGGAGCACCTGTCCCTTCATATCACACCTTGATAAGAGTCCAGCGACCTCTGCTGAGGAGGTGACAAAGGCCCCCTGAGAAGCAGCTCAGCTGAGTCCAGGAATGGTTTCCAAAGCCTGTTACCTCTCCCGAGCCTTTGCCGGGGATATGATATTCTCTAGAAAAGTAAAAATTGCTAGGAAGGAAGCCTCCGGTACCCTGAGCTGACACTGATGCCTGCTGTGAATTTTTCTCTTGGGACTGAACATACAATTTACTTCCACTTGGACATATCGGAGAGTGTTGGGGGCGGAGGGGGGAGAGACTGCTGAGAATGAGTGTGTGTGGTTGCTACATACTCAGATATTTCTCGCTTAATTTTCATTATTTTCTCCCATCTCCCCCCCCCGTTACCCCACCCCCACCCCACTTTGCAGTGTATAACTTGTTCCTTCTTGTCCACATCTGCCGTGGCTCTTTTGGAAGGAAGGCAAGAGACAGATGAACGAAGGTGAGTGGGGGGAAGGAGGAGAATAGGCTTCCAGAGCAGACTTTGAGCAGGAAGACACGGCGGCGCAGGGTCCTCGGGACAACGGAAATGTTCCACTCTACGCTCACAGCACCAGTGTTGGCGCCCCCAATCTGCCGGTAGCAGGAGAGCCGGGATCCAGCTGGTCCCCTACCCGCCCGTCCACGTTAGGGGTCGGGCCCTCCCGTGTTGCTGCGAGTCTGGCAAAGGGAGCCTCCGCGCTCGCTCGCAGCTCGCCGTGGTCTTACTCGCCGGCCATGGTCCCGCCAAGTCCCCGCTCACTGGCGGCCGCAGGTGCCGACTGACCCATCCCCAGCGGGAGCTAAACGTCGGGTTGGCTGACCACTCCCGGCGTCGCGATCCGAGAGGATCTCTAGCGCTCGGCCGAGGCCCGGGGGCCGGC
>NW_004567104.1:43381319-43400172 GCF_000260355.1 Condylura cristata | reverse complement strand
GGGCTCCCGGAGGGAGGGGCCGCCGAGCCGGGCCAGGCCCTGGGCTCCCGGCCCCCAGCGGCGGGGGCTGGTGCTCCGGCAGATCCGCGGAGGCTGTAGCGCCGGCTAGGCAAGGATGGCCCCTGATCAGTTGCAGCCCGCTACCCTCGCGTGCTGGAGAGGCCGGAGCCCACTACTGCCCCCCGGGCTGTGGGTCTTTTACTTGCAACACAGTCACCCCCACCCAGGCCCTGATTCTGAGGTTGGCCGCTCCCGCGTCTGCCACCTCCTGAGCCGCCAACCTCAGCCTCCCGGCAAGCTGTGACTTCCCGGATGGGGCCATGCTTTTCTTCCAGGACAATCAGGGCTCCTCCCCTCCCGGCAATCTTTCTAGGAGGCTACCTCAAGAGATTCCAAGGCGTTTTCCTTTTTGCCTGCAAAAAACTGGTAACCCGTCTTGTTAATAACACCGGGAAGAAGCAGAAGCTCAATATTTGGTGAGGGACCGCCACTGCCGAGAAAATGCCACACAGTTCAATGTGTGTAGAATGTTTTAATCAGTGGGCTAATGGAGGATAGAAGTTAGGTCTCTGTTTTTGATAGCCCCGATTTTCAAGCTCTTTAAAAGTTACATTGGCTATTTTTCTGCTTGGTCAACAACACGGAAACTGGAATTCAGTATCAATTGCAATGACAATGACTTTGAGAATTTCACCGGCATCTTGTGAGATAAAATGGAGAAGCACACCTCAGTGAGAGCGATTGTATTATAAAGTGACTGGCTGAATCCAGCCAGCAGAGTCCCTGAGCCTTATTCCCTACCGCCCTCAGTTTTTCCTCTCTAGTGGGACTTAACGCTTAATTGTTTTTAATTGTCCTGAGACCCTTGGTCTAAGAGTGAGCAAAGGGCAAAGATTGAGCACTACTCATATTGGTCTCTCAAACTGTCTTTTCTTGGGGAAGTAACTCTTAGGCCAATTAGAGAATTTCAGATCTGAAGACAAAAGAAAAGTTGCTTAAAAAAAAAAAAGAACTTCCGTCTTTATTCAATAGGTATTTATGGAGTACCAACCCGTCATATCCCTCCCCCAGCACCCCACACACACACACTCTATATATATATATATACCAGGGACTGTACAAGTGATAATAGATAACCGCTTTAGAATACTAAGAGGCAAGCAATACATTTGCTTTCAGAATATTGTATCATTTTACACTTTCAGGGACAATATCAAGTATATACTATTACTGTTTTCCCTGCTTTACAATTGAGAAAAATGAGATTTTGCAGACTTGAAAAAACTTGATTAAGGTTATTCACATTGTAAATGACAGGGCAAGAGCTAAACCCAAGACAATCTGATGAGAAGCCCCCAGGCTCTGCCACAGTCAGATCTGGGGATCTGTATATTTCGGAATCACCTCAGATGAATCTGAAGCATAGAAGAACTTGAGAAACATTGATATGATCACACTCCCTCATTTTTCCAGATAGGTAAGCAGATCCAAAGATGTGATTTATCCTAAAATATAAGGTTAATTAATTTCAAAAAGATCCAGAGAGCTACTTCCTGATTCCCTGTGCAATAGCCTGCCATCCAAACCGTATCAGCTCAGTCCAGGAGGAGTCACAGAATGTAAATCATTCAACAATTATAGTAAGTATACAGTCAAATATGACTTTTTCTTAGCTTCCTCTTCTAATAATTTGCCTTCTGGATATTTGACTTGTAGTTTCTCTCCCAGAGGGAGGAAGAATTCAGGTGAAACTCAATTATTTCATTTCTCTCATCTTAACTAGCAAGAACTCTAATATTAAAAAGGGGAGGGGGCGAACCCAGTAAGATTTGATGGCAGAAAAGACTAGAACAAATCCCTACCATAAGAACTGTGGATGACCTCTAAATGTTGCCTTTTCATGCTACCAATAACCCTCATTGCAACATGAACACTGCGGGACAAATGCCACCTTCCCCTATTCCTCTTCCTGTGTACCCCGTGCCCACCCCATTGATACTTGAGGAGTAAGAAAAAGCAGAAGGAATGAATAAAGGGAGGATGATGAATTATTCTAGAACAATTTCTACTTTTGTTTTGAAGAAGGGAAAAGTCACAATGCTAAAAACAAATAATCAGGCCTCAACTTTAACTTCAACCTCAGTCACAGTGCATGGACAGTCATAAACGTCAATCCACAAATAGACCAAGCCTGCTTATAACAGCCTGACTTCTATTTCCTTTGTAAATCAGGATGTTGTGAAGCTGTACAAAAACCATGGTATTCTTTTCTTTCTCAAAACTCTGACTAAATTATTTCCTTATTTATAATCACTTGCTGAATTCCCATCAACTCTACACAGTAAGATTTGACGCATTAACAAGACAAAACAAATATTATGTGATCTAACCCCTGACAGCTCTTTACCACCCACAGTTCTGCCTCTCATTGGAACTTGAAGCAATACTAAACTAGCCATCATTCCCTGAATACACAACACTGTCTCCTGTCTGTGTTCCTGCATCTTCTGCCTGGCTTTCTTTTCTGTTCCCTCATTTTGGTAAGGGGCTATTTATTACACCAAAGCCTACTTAGATAGTGTCATACCTGTGAATTCTTCTGTATCCCTGTACGGGATAAGTGAATTGGTCAGGCTTTTACACCCCTAGCCTCTGTGGCTATCACCTGTGGCCTTGAAAGCAGAAGGAGCATGGGCCTGAGGCACGCATGCCTGATGGTGGACACCTGAGTATGGTGTGGGTGTGCGTAAGTGGTCACACCTGAGCCTAGAGGCTGAGGCTACAGGGCGGTGGAGTACAGCTATGAGAAGCTATGTGACTACGGAGAGGCAGGACTATGAGATGATGCCAGAGAGAATCCAAAGAGAAGATACTCACTGGGGGCTGGGAGGCCTGCCACAAGGACTCGTGTAGAAAAAGCAGTAAAACTAGATAAAGCTGCTGTGGGCTCTGGACCCTCCTTTGCCTGTCTGCCCAAATCGATAGAGAGCTTACCTTGTGCATGCTGGTACAACAATCTGCTACAGCCTCACTAAGCAATGACCTCTTGCTGGAGCAGGCGGCCATTTTGTTGCTTAGGTAGTCTCTGTGATGGCCATTAGTCTTATGTAATGATTTTTCCTCCTATGTCCTCTGTTATCCTTAAGCTCCTTGAGAATCTGTTTATGTAAACTGTTTGGTATATCTGAAAACTTAGGAAACACAAGTTTCTTCTTTTTAAATAGAATATTATTTACATTTTTAACTCATACACTGTGTTTAAAGCAATAGATCCATTTGTTATACAGTTCAAATGTCAAAGAAAGTCAAGAAATGCTGTATTATACTTCTCCCCCCAGATTGTCCCACTTGTTTAAATTTAAAGGTATTTAACCTAAAATGGCCAGGAGATCAAAGGAGAGTATACTGAGCATATTTTGAAAGTGTAACTAAAATGCTGTTTAAAGATACCCTCTTTCCTGAATTTCAGGCCTAGGACCCAACACTACATCCAATGCCTGAGATTTCAAGTCTTCTGAATTGTTCTAAAAAGAACAGAGCAATCAGCTTCAATATTCATTGGTTCAGGAGCTTCCAGTTGTGACTCATCACAGTTCCAGCTCTGTCTCTCCTCTTGATGAGCTCTTATCAGTTTCAGTCACTTTGGCAATCACGCTCCTCTGTTTGCCTCTCTTTCAGTTTCAGTTGATGCTCTTAGCTAAATTATAATTATTACATACTTTTGATGTTTACTAGTGAAGGGAATCCCCAGAATGTCCTCCCCTTTACTCTACCAGTTATTGAGGGTTTATGACAATTAATGGCACATATAAGACCTAGAAATCAGCTAGTAGATCATTTATTCCTTTACTCCCAAATATCTTTCACCTACATATTAGGTTCTGGGCCAGGCAACGGCCTCCCAGACCTGTCAAGGAGCCCTGTTCCATTCAACATCTCCAGTTGTCCTTTGCTGCAAAATATCCTATTAATAGAACTTACAATGAGCAAGTACTTTCTATATCTTCTGAGTCCATGAAAACCTGTCAAAATCAAAAAAGGGCTTTGATGGATAAAATTTTCATGTTAGTTTAAATTTTTTGTGAATAGGTGACTTTGTGTATACTTTAATAGAAAAGTAAGTATATTTATCAAAATTCAAGAAATAAATGATATTTAGTAGCACTCCTGAAGCAAGTGTGTGTATACAAATATGCATAATCCATTTCCTTAAAAAGTATTCTCGGCCCTCCCTGGTAGTTCAGTGGCAAGCTAGCACAGCCACTTCAGTGCAAGTTTGATCTCCAGCCCGGGAGGTGACCCACATGGCGCAGACCTCTCCTGTCTCGCCCGCTGCTCCCCTCAGCAGTGTACTTCATTGATCTGCCTGTTCTGCTCCCCACTCTAGTGAATCCTCTTACTGCCTCTGTACCTCTGGCCTGTACCACAGTTCTGTATGTCTAAATAAATAAGTAAAACTTAAAAAAAAAAAAAATTCTCACCTTAACAAACTGAACTTACATGATGAGATCTGTTTCTCTAGTGGGGCTGACTTACCATTTAATATATTAATATCATGTCTATCAAATGTTTGCTTATTTAGATATATTAATAATTTCTATAAACTCCCCTTAGCTGATTAATGAAGAAGAGATACTTTGATATAGTACGTAAGTTAAATATGCTTTTTAACATCATTATAATACACCACTAGGAAGAATTCAGAACTTCAGATTTTGTTTTTAAGTCCTGAGGGAAATAATGTGAAATATGCAAGATATGAGAATTAATGAATTCTATATTTTTGAGAAGTGATTATATCCTCTGATGAAAAAAAAATCTAGGGAAATCTTGGCTCAAGACATATTTCTTAAATTTCAGATTTGAGAAATAGAGTATAAGGGTTGGTGATTCCAATAAGAGGCATTTGTTAGAAGTGTGGTATTTGGGGGGTTTTCTCCTCAGTGACAAGTCATATCTCAATTTGCAAAGTAACCAAAAATATCCAGTAATCTGAATAATTTAGGCTCCCAACTATCTAGCTGATTACCTCTACCATATCAACATTAAAATCATAATAGCTTAAAGTGGGAGACACAATATAATGTAATGAAAATACTTAGAGCTGGATGATTTGGATTCAAATCTTGACTCCCTTTATCAACTCTGTGACCTCAGTGGTGCTTAACTTCTTGCCTCATTTTGTTAACTCCTTTGCAAAACAAGTATATCTCAGCTGTCCTGCCTATCACTGGAGAGCATGTGAGACTCTAATAAAAATTGCAATTTGACCTGCAGAGTACTTCAAGTGTAGTTTTTGATATAGGTCATGCAATTTTCAATTAATAGAAATATTCCTTGAAACACAATGGAAGATATAGCCAAAGTAATTCTTGGCAGCATCCACAGAATAGAATTCTCTGAATTAGATACCAAGAAAAGAAAAAAACCCTGTTTCCCAAATATTTCTCTATTTTATTTAGGCTTGTATTCAATTAGTAAAATCAGTTCAGTTTCCACTGTAGCTGTGGAACAATCCCTGCTCCAACTCCTAAACCAGTGTCACAAGCACCATGCAGTGACACAAAGAATCACTGACTTTTCCTGTCATCTCACATAATCATTTTACCATGAGTTCACTGCACTCATGATTAGCATCTATGCTGATAGCCTCGAACAAAATATTTATAAATTCTGTAGTGATTTATCCAAACATTTGTGAATTTATATGCAAGACAGATGAGAAAAATTGAGGGCAAAAAGTTCTTTTCTGTTATAGATGCTCACATTGATTATGAAATCATGTTTTTCCGCAGCAAAAAAGATGCTATGAATTCATGATTTTAAACTAGTCTATTCAAACTGGAACAGAGAGGAAAGTGTATTAATAAAAATTGCTGTATAATAATTCAGCAAGTAAGGACAGCATAACTCATAACAACACTCATTTCTCCCAGTTAAGTTTTCTCAAATAAGACTGTCTACTTCATTTCTCACCTCTGCCTCTAGTTAGTAGTTTGGTGATTAATGATTAAAATGTATTTCTTTAATAATAATTGTATTTACATTTCCTTTCTCTCATCTAATCTCCTAGGAGGTAGGAAAAATTTTTACAAAATGAAAATAGAAAAAAAGAAACTAACAAAATTTTTTGTATGTTCTGGATAATGAAAGGAGAAATTTAAACATACTGCCTCAAATAAGTTGTGTAAAAATTGAATGCAAATTATGTTCCTTACGTCTTTTAAATCCTATAAGGTTATAACCATCTTGAGTGTCTTCTGCACTGAGCTACTTGTGAACAGGTAAAGAATCAGGTTAGAAATAATTTTGGGTATCTCTGAGGAGGGAGGGCAAATAGGAAGTGATATTCTCTTTGCAAATAGGAAGTGATATTCTCTGAAGGTTTCTCTGGAGAGGCTGAGTGAGAACTAAAGACTGCACAGTTACAGAGGTGCAGGTGTCCAGAGGGTTGTAATATCTGCTCTGAGCATGTTACGGACAGTCCTCAGAGGCTAGTATTCAGAGACACTCAAAACCACCCACTAGAATGGCTATTTCTTCAGAGTTATGATTACCTTTTCCTGGGTAAATGTATCAATTCTTAAGTGGACAGAATGAAAGATAGGTAAATCTGGTCAAGAATATTATAGATGCTGAAAGGAGTGTCACAATACTCCTTTTTGTCAATTAGTAGATTTCATCAACAGAATCAGTGGAAGTATCACAAGAAAAGAAAAACATGAGTTGGGAAACCCTGTCAGCTTTTCCAGTTCATTTTTAACTTTCTTATACTTCCAATCTTCCTTGAAGAATGGAAGGCTGATTTCTTACTTCTCATTAGTTCAGTTCTCAGTGTTTTCTAAGTGGGTTTGCCTGCAAGAGTTCTATAGCCACATTTTTTTTTACTCAATTCAGCAATGGACCAGAGAATGGCTTAGAACCGCTTGCTGTGTGACCGGCTTGGAACACGGTGTCCCTGCCCTTCCTTCTTTGGCCTGTTTCTTGACCCTAGCTATATAAACCTGCACAACATACCTGCTAGTATAAAAACTTTCAAAGAGTACACAAACTTTACATTTTGCTTACAGGGAGCTGTGAAAAATCAGCTGTTGTGTTTTGGAAAACTTACCCCATCACATAAAAATTAAAAATGAGTAAAATTTAATAAGAAGGAAATGTTTTCAGAGATTAAAAAATTAGTAAACGGGGCCCTCCCTGGTGGTGCAGTGGGTTAAAGCACATGACTAAGAAGCTAAAGCCACTTCCGCATCAGTTCGATCCCCAGCCCTGGAGCTGACCCACATGGCTGGCAGACCTCTCCTGACCTGACGGGTGCTCCCCTCAGCAGTGTACTTCATCAATTGGCTTCTGCTCCTCACTCTGTCACTGGTGAATCCTTCCACCACCCCTGAACCTCTGGCCTGTACCCCAGTTCTGTATGCATAAATAAATCTTTTTAAAAAAATTAGCAAACAATGTTTTGAGTTCATTTGACAGTTAGTTCCTGAGCATCAATGAACAGATCAGTGCACTGTTCTAGGCCTTGTGGTTACACCAAGTGCTAAGGATGGAGTTGTGCGCTACACACATACATGATTCATATGCTGAACTGAATGCCGCCCCTAATGCGATGGTATTTGGAGATGTGCCTTTAGAAAGCAATTTGACTTAGATGAGGGGCAGAGACTCGGATAAGGTGAGCACTGTGATAACAAGGGACAGTGGAGCGTTTGCTTTCTCTTTCCCCTTGGGCACTTGCACAGAGAAGTTTCATGTGCAAACAAAAAGATGATGGCCACAAACAAGCCAAAAGAAGAGGCCTCAAAATGAAACTTAACTTAATGGCACTTTTTCAGATGCTTTGTCTCTAGAACTGTATGAGACAACTTTATGTTATTTATGTTATTGAAGCCCTCAAATCTGTAGTATGTTGTCATAATAGCCCAAGCAGATTAAGACGACAACGGACAAAATAGATAAATAACAGAAGTAAAATCTAGAATGTGTAGCAAATACCTTTGTGGATAGGTATAAAGCAGGGAAAGTCAGTGGGGGGAGGGAGAGCTTGTTAAAAGAAGACTTTACTGAGACAGTGACCTTTAGTTAATGACCAGTAGGTGAAGAGTCAGCTATGCACAGCATGGGTATGCACAGGCCAGGTGTGGGAGGCAGGTAGAGCCCGGATGGGGAAGAGCAATAAGGCTAGTACAGCTGGATGGGTGGAGGATGGGGAGACTAGCAGAAGGTGGGGCAGAGGTAACATTCAGAGGCAGAGGAAGCACAGGACCTTGAGGCCATTAGGAGGACTTGGTCTTTTTATGAGTAAGAGGGGAAGGTTCTGGGCAGAGATGTGACATGAACTGTCTTATGTTTTATAGGAAGCACTGGGCTGAGTTGAAAACAACTGAAAAGGGGCAAGGGTGGAAGCAGAGAGACAGGAGCTACTGCAATTGTCAAGGTGAGAGATGATGTTGGAAAATGGCTTATATAGTTTGAAAGTTTAACAGCTTTTGCCAGTAACTTGGATGTGGGGTGTGAAAGAGAGGAGTTTAAAAAAAAAAAAAGAAATCCAGGACTTGGGGCCTGAGCAACTGGAAGGATGGAGTTGCAATTACCTGAATTGTGAAAAACTGAATGAGGGCAGAATTGGGATATTTTAAGTTCAGAAGCTCCCTCTATATTCGTTAGAAATCTTGGGTAACCAATTGATATACAAGTCTCAAGGTCCAGGGAAAATGTTTCTGTCTGAGTAGGAGTTGCAAATTTAAGAGTTCACTTAAAACTCTCTCAATCACTGTATTTACCTTATACACTTGATCCTTGAACAACAAGAGGTCGTGGGTGCTGAACCCTGTGCAGCTGAAAAATCAGTGTGTAATTTTTTACTCCCCTAAAGTCTAACTAATAGCCTGCTGTTGACTGGAAGCCTTACTGGTAGCATGAACAGTCTATTAACACATATGTTGTATATTTTATATATTATAAACTGTATTCTTACAGGAAAGTAAGCTAGAGAAAAGAAAAATGGTATTAATAAAGAAGAGAAACTCTCCAAAAATGTTCCCAATATTTTTGTTGAAAAAAAAAATATCCACACAGGGCCCTCCCTGGTAGCACAACTGGTTAAAGCACAGCACTGCAAAGCTGTCAACAGCCGCTTCTGAACACGTTCAGTCCTTTGCCAGGGAGCTGACCCAAATGGTGCAGCAGACCTCTCCTGTCTAACCTGAGGCTCCCCGCAGCAGTGTATTTCACTCAATCTGCCCGTTCTGTTCCCCACTCTGTCTCTGGTGAATCCTCACCCCCCACCTCTGACCTGTGCCCCAGTTCTGTATGCATAAATAAATAAATCTTAAGAAAAAAAAATAGCCACGCATAATATATGTTGTACAAAAATGAACAATGATGTAAAATATATACATATAAATTTTTAAAATCCACATATAAGTGAATTGATGCATTTCAACCTGTGTTTTTTAAGGGTCAGTTTCATGATAAAACATTGCCTTTACCCTAAAAGTTCATTTTCATTCTGATTTTAAAGGGAATGAAATCATTTCCTGAGCTCATAAGGTAGGCCCCGCACTGTACCTGCTCTGCTTGCGGGGGGGGGGGTGCCCGCGGGGGGGGTAGGCGCTGTGTAGGTGAGAAGGCTCCTGCTTAGTGCACAGTCATGGACTGGCCCAAGTCATAAGCCCTGGTTGTAGGGCCACAGGAACAAGAAAGAAGGCAGAGGACAGGAGTGCAGGTGTGGGTAGAGAGAATGCTGGGAGGTGATGCAAGGTAGGTGACTTTGTGCTTTTTCCCCTTGTTTCTGTTTTCTCAGTGAAATAGTGAGCACGATCACAAGCTATGCATGAAGGTAGTGGAGAGGGTGAAGACAGAGGGAAAGGCATTAGTCCACTGATGAGGAGAGTGGGAGAGCAAATGGGTTAGGGAAAACAGAGGAGGGTTCCGGGGCAGCACAAAATGCCCTCCTGAGGTTAGGTGGGAAATGTTAAATGAGACCAGGCAGCAGGAGTTTTATGCTTTTTCTCCAGCCACATTCAGCTGCCAAGCTGCAGGGGCAGAGTAGGAGAGCTGGATTCAAGCAGGAGTGTAGTTTACTAAGTATGACAAAGACAGAGGAAACAATGAGATGTGCAAAAGAGTGGTTATAACAATGGACCACGAAATTTCAGCTAGGTGAGGAGAAAGTGGAGTTAGGAAGGAAGGAACTGATGGCATTGAAATGGCGGGGACTTGGTTGTACATACTGGGGAGTCAAAACAGCTGGAGTTAAGTTCTAGAGGGTAAAAATGAAAAGGTGGCAAGTGTGAGAATGAGATGTACAAAAAGGAGTGTTTGGAGGAATGTGCATTTATTATGAATGAGGAATCCTAAATGTAACACAGGAATATCTGCTATGCAAAACTCAAACAATACCCCACAACCAACCCCATGTGCTTTCCAAATATAAACACTGTAAGAATTTGATCTGTATCAACTGCATGTCACCTACATACACATGTGTATGGGCCACACACACATTGCTTCAGTGTTGGTTTGCTGTCCACATAAATGGGATCATCTTAAATCATTCCATTCCTTTTTCTTCCCATTTTATTATATATACCCTGGAATTTTTCGTGATTGTTTATATAGACCTGTCTCATTTTTTAAAAAAAGACTTATTTGTGCATACAGAACTGGGGTACAGACTAAACATCTAATTGAATTATCAGAATATTCTAAATATGTTTCCTGTGTACAGCAGTAGATGGAATGCAAAACTAAGCTTAGGCCTTGGGGTTATTACTGTCACAGATCCCTTCCAGGACACTGGGTGGGCATGGACAGTGTATTCACATGGTCATAGGTTTTTGTAAGATTTACAAGAGTAAGGTATCTCAAATATTATCAGTTAAGACCACAGTCTCTCCAAATTTCCTCCATAGCACTTTCTATATTTTGGTTAGTGTTAGAGAGTCTGTCTATTTAAATATTTGTTTTCAACAGAATCCACTTCTCTATAAATATGCATTGTTCATGCCCAATTTTGAATTCTTAATTTTTTTTAAATACAGGGCCTTTACTACTGCATAAAATTTAGGCTCTAGAAAATTTGCATTTGCCCCTACAGGTTTAAACAATTCTTGTTTAATAGTCTGTTTCCCCAGTGATATTTAGATTCCTGACTCCTTCCTTCTGCCCAACATGTGTTTCTGGACCACACAGCATAAATTCTCTATTCCTCCTTTTCTTTTACTTCTCTTCTTGTCTGTCCTCCCTCTCCCTCTCTGAAAACTAATAGTGAATTAGACAGAAGACTTTCTTCCTTGAACCAAGTTATTGATTCTCAAATTGATTTTAGTAATTATGAAAACATGCAAATAACTGTCTCAAATTCTATAATTTGGAGTTATTTATTTCTTCCATTGCAGTCTTAATTTCTGTATCAATACAAATAATCATTAACTGAGATGTTTCATTTATAAAATAATTTATCAAATAACTCTAGATTATAAAATGATCTCGAGTTCACCTAGATCTAGCCTCTCACTTTATAACTGTGAGAGCCAAGGCACAGGATAGCAGGGCCGATGACTGTTTATTATTCTTCAGTGAAGGCTATTTATTTCTTAAGTAAGGGCTGGCCCGTGTTAAGTGTAAGGTGAGAAGATCAAGAGAAGTAGGTCCCAGTTCTGAGACAGAAAACTGCTAACCACATACCCTTGTAAAACTCAAGCACATTCTCCCTTGCTAACAGACACTAATGACTATAATAAATTAAGGGGAGTTTAGTTAGGCAATAAACAATTACAGTTGGCAAACAGGGTGTAAACTTGATGCCTTAATTAATGTATTGACCAATAGCTCTTTCTAGGGTAAGAACCCTGGTCCTAACTCAGCCATAATATCCTTTTGTTTGTTTGTTTTTTTAATGTACTAGAACTAAATCAGATTCAATATTCAAATAATAATTACACAGAACATGGTACTAGAAAAACACAGCCTCAAAATAAACCTAAGTTTGGCCACACTTTCCTCTAAAAGTGATGATACTTTGACTTAGACCACACAGTGTTATGAAGATTAACAAGATTATGCTTATAAGTATTCAAAGCTCTTTGGATTTAAAAATTTACAATTGGCTGGAGGCAACATCTTCTTTATGGTGTGATTCATTTGATAATGACATATGACAATAAAGGAAGGGGACTTATTGTGAGAAAGCACATCCCTTCAAGACTTGTGCATTCAAACCTGCTCTGTCCTACCATGTTCTTGTGAGGCTGTCAATGTTTAAAGCAGTTTCTAAACTGCTCTTTTGGCACTGCTTTGAATCCAGCTTATGAGACAAAGTAGAAAAGCAGCCTCCTTATGGTTTAGGGAAATTACAGAAATATATGAAGATCGTTAAAAACAGTAACAATGCAACTCAGTTAGCAGGTATCTAAATAGGCTGCAGAAACAAATTACTGTATGTCTAGCAAAAAGGCAATTGCCTAAGAAGACAAATGTCATATTAAAATTTCCGTGTTGTTATAAGACTCGTATGTTTTAGCACGTATACATCTGAGGCACTTTCCGGGGCCATAGGAAGGGAAATTTTTTGAGTACTATGGAAAATCAGATACCTAGCATTCAGCAGTTTAACAGATCATATGTTGGCCAATTATTATTTTTTTTTAAAGATTTATTTATTTGTTCATACAGAACTGGTGTACAGGCCAGAGGTGCAAGGGCGGTGAGAGGATTCACCAGAGACAGAGCGGGAAGCAGAACAGGCCAACTGATGAAGTACACTGCTGAGGGGAGCAGTGGGCCAATCAGGACAGGTCTGCCATGCCATGTGGGTCACCTCCAGGACCGGGATCAAACTCATGCTGAAGTGGCGTTAGCTTCTTAGTGCTGTGCTTTAACCCACTAGGCAACCAGGCCCTGTTGGCCAATTATTTTCGTAAGAGTGAGGGCCCTCTCTGGTGACCCAGCAGGTTGAAGTGTAGCACTGAAAAGCTGATGGGGCAGTGCAGGTTCCATCCCCACCCTGGAGGCGATCCACATGGCCTGGCAGACCTCTCCTCGTTTGCCCATTGCTCCCCTCAGCAGTGTGCTTTGTAAATCTATCTGTTCTACTCCCCACTCTGGCTATGGTGAATCCTCTCACCGCCCTTATACTTCTAGCCTGTACCCTAGTTGTGTATGCATAAATAAATAAATCTTAAAAAGGAAAAATAGTGAGTATCCGTGAAGTACATTACAATTATCTAAGCATTTTTACGTACATTGGTTCATTTTATCTTTACAACAACCCAGGGATATTGCAAGGTTAGTGATATCATCTTCCTTTTACTTATTAAAAATTCAAGCTCAAAAGTTAAGAGCCAAGCCCAAATATTGACAACATTAATAAATCTGAAATCAGAAGGTCCTCTTCAAACTTCTCAACTTGAACTCTTTCAATACCATAGGTATTGTTTTCCAAGATGAACTATAAAGAATTCTAACCCCCCCCCCGTGTAGTACTTATAATGATTTGAAAATATGCCAGATTCTTTGACATTACTACCTGCAAAAATTGATGTCTATGTAAAGCTGGAACCCAGTTCACCTTCTCTCGCGTGCAAGGTAGATTTGTAGATGTCCTGGTGAGTGACTTTTGAGTCTAGGTCATAAAAGATTTTGTGACTTTCTCTCTGGGAGAAGCCATTTTTCATGTTATAAAGATATTCAAGCAACCCTATGGGGGTCCACACAGTGAAGAACTGAGGCCTGCTACCAACAGACACGTGATGCACTTGAAAATAGATCTTTCAGGCCTTGTCACTACTTCATATGTTCTAGGAAGTCCCAGGTATCATTTTGACAACCTGGAAAGAGACTCTGACTTAGACCCACACAATTAAGCCACTTCCGGATTCCTGCTTCTCAGGGTGTTATAAGATAATAAATGTTGTTTGTTGCTTTTAAACTAAAAACTTTTAAGTAATTTGTTTTTATTAATATATAACTAATACAATCCTCAGAGTATTCTACACAGTTTGGGAAACTGTGTAGTTAATAACTACCTTCCACATTCATAGTATCTTTTAGTGTATAAAGGCTCTTGAGAAATCCTCCAGCAAAGAAAGTTGTTTTCACAATGTCTTTTGACAATGCAGTGTCACATTCCTTTTAATAAAATATCTTCCAAAACCCATAGAACTGGGTTGAAATCCTTTGAACTGCAGCGATACCGAGTTGCTAGCAATTTTAGTTAGTTGTAAACTTCCAAGTGATCATTTACCAAAGATCAAAAACTATGCCACAAATTCCACATATGTTGGGACCTCTAATGTACATTCTAAAAAACAAGATTTGGTTTCTTAAAAAATGTCAATGTTACAAAGGACAAAAAAGTTTGGGGAAATTGTAGATTTAAAGAGACATCAATGCAATCCTTGATTTTTTTTTTTCTTTTTTTTTTTTTGTGGATAACAGTCACAAAGGACATTATTGAGACAACTTGGGAAATTTAAATTATGAGGTATATATTAGATAATACTATTGCATTACTGTGAAATTGTTGACTTATTTGTGAGGTTATGTAGGAAAAGGTCCCTTTTTCAGTAATTTATGTGATACTTATACTCTCAAATAATTCAGAAAATGTGAATGTGGAATGTAGAGTTGTAGGGTTGTCTCTCTGTGTGTGCATATATGTGTGTGTGTGGTGAGCAGGGTAGAGGGCAACTGTGAGGAGAAAACATGCAGGCCTTACCTGGAAGTACAATTAATCATGCAGGTGGAGGGCCACATATAAGGCCTTTGCTGCTGCCTTTCTAGCCTTCTGCTCAAAGGCAACTCTGAAAAAACTAATGAAGGAAGTAAAATACCTGTCCCTGACTCTGCCCATGATGAATCATTCTCATTCCTCAAGTTGTAGCAAAAATGTCTTTTCCTGACCATCCTAGCAGATAAAAGTTTTTGGTTATTCTCTATTACAAAGCACTGTGTAAATTTCAAAACACTTTCTCAGTTTTAAATTTCCAAATGTAATTATTCTAGACCTCTTTATTGCTTATCTTGATCTAGTAGACTATATTTTCCCTGTGGACATGCATCATGCCTCTCACCTATAGTTCTTTCCTGTCCCTTACCCAAAGCCTGGCCATTACAATGTGTACTTACTATATATTTAAAAGTAAAATAATGTCCTCTTCCCTCTTTTTTTACTGTGAGGTAATTCCAGGTTATTTCTCACATTCAGTAGGTGCCAAGTTCCTTTAAGCTACCAGTAGAAATACACACAAACACACACACACACAGGTGTGCATACTAGTACCCCAAAGCATGTATGATTACTTGTCTCCACAACTAGATTTTCCCTAGAGGTTAGCTGAATCTCTAGCAATAATATTTGTGTGCTGGTTGAATAGTGTCCCCAAGAAAGTTATATCCACCTAAAGTTCAGAATGCAGTCTTATTTGGAAAATGGTATTTGCAGATATAATTAGTTACATTAAAATGAGGTCATACTTAATTAGGGTGTACTTTAATCCAATGACTGGTGTCCTTATAAGGAGAGAAAACAGAGACACACTGACACAAAGGGAAGAATGCCATGTGAAAATGAGGGTAGAGATTGGAATGCCCCATTTATAAGAAAAGGAAACCAAGGATTCTGAAACACCAGGAGTGAGGAAGATGCAAGGAAAAAAGAGTCAATAGGGAACTTCTAGAGCTTTCAAAGCACGTGGCCCTGCCAACACCTTGATTTCAGACTTCCAGCCTCCAGAACTGTGAGACAATACATTTCTGTTATTCTAAGCCACCTGGTTTGTGGTAATTTGTGTGGCAGCCCAGGAAACAAAAACAGATGGTTTGTAAAGATAGTCATAAAACTGAACTGATGTGCTCAGAGATACCCTCCCTAGGTAAGTCCCCACTATAGGCCTGTAAACCTATTACAAGAACTGGCCCTATGAGCTCATTGTACAAAGACTGACCGCAACAAAAAGAATTGTGATTAAAAAATCCTTAACCTAACAACTTGTTAAGTAAGAGGTGACAATTATTTTTCATCCCTCTCAGAATATTTGCATTTTAATAGGATACTTAGTCATTCAATATTCATGGATCCATTTACTCATAAGGGTTTACTGAGTGTACACTGTGTCAGGCATTGCTACAGGTCAGCCAGAGAACTATTTTAGGACACAGAAGCAGCTTTCCCTAAAAGCTTCAAATCAAACCCTAGAGATCTCCGTCTACACATTCAATGAGCTCAAAGACCTTGTTGAATATTTTACTTGGAGAATACAGCAACATGTATATTTTCTTTTGAGGAGGAATATGGTCTGCTGGAAAAGTTCTCTGTGAGAACACAGGTTGGGTAGCAATAAACAACGAATGAAGAGGAGGAAAGGTCACCAGTTATACAACCAGTCAAGCAGGGTTAGGCAAGTCAACACTAGAAAATCTCATTACACTTTCTCCTCCGTTTGCTCCTCTCTGGCTCCTGGCTGGCCTCTGTCTCTTTGAATACCCATCTTCCGCTATCCGTTCTGAAAGTGTTTATGTTCCTCACCAGTTTTGTCCTGAAACCTCTTCTCTTCTGACTTTACATGCAACCTCTAGACTTTTGCATCTGGTTCTGTTGGTCTCAAGATCCAGGCAATGAAAAAAGATGGGACATCTCCCCAATCTTTTACTACAAGCCAGTACTTCCTCCAAAGTCACACACCATTACATTCAACTACTAGATTTTACATTCAACTTGTAGCAATTTACAACTAGTTACATTCAACTACTAGCAATTTACTAGATTCCCCCTCAAGTATCTCCAATTCAACATCTCCAAAAGCTAACCAACTGATGTCACACCAGAACTGCTTTTCTTTCTAATACATTGCTTGAGACCTCAGTGTTATGAATTCAATAATCTTTTATAATGCCCCAAATTTATTTTTTTGAATTTCAAGGGCAACCTAAATTCTAGTTCTCTTTGATTTTGTGAATACATTTTAGTTTTTCTTTTATTATTCCATCATTTCTCCCTTCAGACATTAATCTTAAATTCTAAAGGCCACCTCCATTTTTTTAAGGGCCTTAACAATTACCCTGGTCTTCTCTAATTCTTTTACAAAAGATGGAGAACAACCTAAATTTTTAACAATAGTATCTGGTTACCTAAATTATGATCCATTAATATGATAAGTATTAAAAACCATGTTTTAGATGAATATTTCATACTCTAGGAACTGCTTATGATTTCATATTACAAAAATGCAAATTTTATCTCTGCACAAATACACATGATTTTTATTCCAAAAAAAAAATAATAGACTATAACAATAGTGAGGGAAATACAGGCTGACCAACATTTACCATTGCTTCTTCTTGAAACCCACTAAAATGACAATTCCATGAAGGAAATAAAAAAAGATGAGAGTAGCCACAGGCCACAACCTGAGAAACAGGAAGACCTCTCTGGCACAATAATCTGAGAGAGCATCTCCTGCATGAAAAAGCAATGGCAGGGAAAGGAAAGGAAGCAGAGGCCCAGGGTTGGGAAAGGACATTTCATTCTGCTACATAAAAACCAGGAGAAGGCCCTTCCTGGTGGCACAGCAGGTTAAAGCACAGCACTAAGAAGCTAAAGCCACTTCTGCATGAGCTCGATTCCCGCCTGCCCCGGAGGTGACCACATGGCGTGGCAGACCTCTCCTGACCCGCCCGCTGCTCCCCTCAGCAGTGTACTTCGTGGATCTGCCTGTTCTGCTCCCCACTCTGTCTCTGGTGAAGCCTCTCGTCACCCCTGAGCCTCTGGCCTGTACCCCAGTTCTGTATGTACAAATAAATAAATCTTTTAAAAAAAAACTTTATTAAAAAAGAAAAAAAACAGGAGAAGCCTTTGATAGATTTTAAGTTGGGGTGTGATATGATATATGTTATCTCTTAGAGTAGTAACAAGGAAACCTACTGAGCACGGCATGCCAGCAGCGACAGCTAGTGAAGAAGCCATTCCTGTTGTACAAGTGAGGGATGCTCTAGTGTGCTCTGGGGGTAGCAACTGAGATGGTGAAACTGAAGCTATGTTTGGTTGTATATATCAATGATGTGTTTAAATATTTGGTGCTATATTTAGTTAATTTTTTTAAAGATGTATTTATTTATGCATTCAAGACCTGAGGTACAGGCCAGAGGTGTGGGGGTTAGAGGATTCACCAGAGGCAGAGTAGAGAGCAGAACAGGCAGATCTGCTGAAAATACACTGCTGAGGAGAGCAGCAGGTAAGACAGGAGAGGTCTGCCACCCCAAGTGAGTCACCTCCCTGGCAGGGGATTGAACTCGTGGTGCATTGACTGCAGATAGTTTCTTACTGCTGTACTTTAACCCATTGCACCACCAGCAAAGACCCTATATTTAGTTCTACTTTGTAGATATGTCTTATTTGATCAATAAAAGTTGGATTTAGATATTGGTGAAGTACAAATCAAAAATATCTTTACTTTAAACAACATGGTGAAGGTTGTGCCATTTACTGGGATAAGAGTTGTAGGTATATTCAGAATCTATTATGATTGGCTGGACATAAATGAGATGCCCCTTGGTGAGGGCAAAGGATAATTATACCACTCACTCTTATGTTTTGATGTATAGACTACAAATTACCTGCAAAAAAATTCTTCTATTTCAACAAGAACTACATATGCAAACAACTGAGAATCCATAGTTTTAAGAAGAGACTATAACAGTAATATCTTTTTATTTATTACAGAGTTTATTTTTACATCATTTTGCACATTTTTTTTCCCATCTCTATTGTAATCCCCGTGGGTTTCCCATCACCAAATCACCCCTGTGCCACCACCATAGTCCCGTGCATTTCCCTCCCTTCCCCTCC
>NW_004567104.1:43365864-43379634 GCF_000260355.1 Condylura cristata | reverse complement strand
ATTTTATATCCTGCTACCTTGCTAAACTGGTGGATGGTTTTGATTAGTTCCTCTGTGGAGCTTTTAGGGTTTTCCATATAAATTAACATATCATCTATAACAGTAATTTTTTTAAAGTGTTTTTAACACAAATTGCCTCATTACTTCATAAACAGCACTTCTTCTAAAAAAGCGATGGATCAATTTACAAAAGAAGCTCAGATCTTTTGCTACAAAGGGCCTAACTCACTGGCCTCTCTTCTTGAGACTAAGTGGAAAAGATTTGGCAGAGTGGACAGTTATGTCCTGCCCACAACTTGGGAGCTGAAAATGTCAAGAAGGCCCCCAAAAAAACCTTGAGGAAAGGTCGAGTCAAAGGTGGTACCCCAGGCTCCATTGGACAGGGATATGGGATATGAGATATGGAGACCACTATACAGTGGTCTCCATAGTATGTAACCAAGGCTAACGATGATGACACAGGGACACACAGAAGCTCTTGCTATGACTGATAATGGCAGAATATCTGAGTGCAAACCAAAACTCAAAACCCATGTTCAGATCCGCACTGTGAAGCTGACAGCTATCCAGACCAGCAAGGGGCTCACACAGAGCAGACAGGCACCTGTTGAATTTGGAGCACAGTTTACACAGTGACAGTAGATACTAGGCAGAAGCAATGGCTTTCCTCATCTGTTCAATCATTCAGGGTCTCTTTATACCCAGCACTGAGAATAAGAATGGTCCTGCCTTCTAGTCCATCCTCTGCACTAAGTATGTACTTGGTACTCTAGGGGAAATGGCCAGAAGAAAGAAGAAAGTTGGCAAGGTGGGTGGAGAAGGCTTCACAGGGTTAGATTTACTTTCAATGACAATAGCTCTTGAGAAAAACCCCTGTCAAACTCTTCTAACTCTACATCTACCACAGAGTAGCCTTTCTTCACTTGCATAGATGTACCTCCAAGCCCAAATTTCTAAAAGATTCTTGGTAAAATCTTTGTAATATCAGTTGCTCATTTCCACCCAATAGGAGACGTTGTTTTCTAGGATCTTAGTTGTATCTTAGTGACAAGCTCTTAATTCACTTTTAAAATGTTAATAACCATTTATATTATTAGCAAAATTTCTTCCTTAAAAGTTTCCAAATGTCTAACCTTTTTCCTAAGAAAAATGGGCCTTTTTCATTTTCAGGAGAGAAGAAAAACTTACTTTGCCATAATACATGGCATGAGTCACGGAAAGGGCCTGAATAATTTGTAGATACATTGCTATTGAGTCATCATGAGTGATACAAGACCACTTGAATAATATTGAAGTTAAAATCTTTACAATTGGTAAGAAATAAAAATACTACTACTTTTTATATTTTAAAATCTCAATTTCAGTTTTACCCTAGGAGAAATTCTAAGGCTAGTTAGCAACAATTCTCATTCACAGATAAGAGAGCTTACTGCCCAAGAAGTCAAGCAAGATTTTCAGCAAAGAAAAAAAAAATCAGAAGTCTAACATCGAATTTAGCATAAATGTTGTCTCTCCATGTCCAAAAATTCCTTTCCTTTACAACAATAGTTAATATTATTTTTTTTTTAAAAAAAAAAAACTAGCACCATTGTGACTAAAATACTCAAGGATCCTGAGATGCTAAAGTTTTTAGGCAACATAACTGTTAGAATTTGATGGGTACATTGGAATACTAGTGATTTATTATATCATTCTAGTGCCCATCTGTGCATCTGGGCAAAGACATGGCTGATGAAAATATCAGCTGGCCAGCTGTTTTCCCTGCTCACCAAAGGTCGTGAGGAGAGCTGCTCTGGCTGCCATCGCCACTGCAACCTCCTCATCTGTCAGAGGACTCTTCATTTCCCTATCTCCTAAAAAAAGCAAGGGCAGAAATACCAGCCCTTAATCTTAAAGAACATCCCAGCTATTTTATAGACTAGTTGCAACTTAATGAACCTTGACATTGATTAAAGAAGTCATTCTCTCAAACTTTGTGTCACTTTGCCTCACCTCCCAGCTAGTTAGTTTGAGACACAGAGGAGCTATTGTCTGCCTAGCCTGCTGTACTTCTGGCTCTTTCTATTCACTCTCAATGCTTAAAAGAAGAAATCAATTATGCCATATCAAAGCCAGGCTATCCAACATTGTCTTCCCATCTTTCAGGCTCTGCTTAGCCACTTTTTACATTCTCCATGACTCTGGGAGCACAGAAGTCACCACAGTTTGGTGAAGTGAAACAGCAAACTTAGCAATAATTTCCAGTGGGTCCTGCTTTGTTGTAACAGGATTCATTTGAAATCACAGAGGCCTTAGCAATCCTACTTATTACTATCCTGTCCACTGAGATAGTTACTAAGTGGCAGGTTATGCTAGGTCTACTCAGTACACTAGGTCCTCAATGTTCTCAATAGATTCTTGGTATTAAGCCAGATGACATATAATGAAACCAGTTTTGCCATAGGCTAATATAAACAAGAATTGTGTTTTTACAGCATATTCCTGGTCATAAAAACATCACCAAAAAATCTAAATGAAGGCCCAAAACACTTCTGATATAATAAATTATTTTCATTCATTCCTTTTCCAATCCTACATTCCAGCTCAGGGTCACAGGTGGCTGAAGCCTGAGCAGGCAGCTCAGGGCACAGGCAGGAAACAGCCTTGGACAAGTCACTTTTCCTTTCCAGAGCACTTGCACACACCCACCCTCATGCATTCGGGGGCAGTTCAGACAGGCAATGAAACTAAAGTGCGTGTCCTTCGGTGTGGGTGGAAACAGAAAACCCAGGTAGAACAGGAGAGAAGGTGCAAACTCCACACAAACAGTGGCCCCCTTCGGATATCAAGTTTTTCCCCTCATCAGCATTATTTTAAAATGATTGAACAAAACTTTATTTGAGGACCTATACAGTCATGTACAGAAAAGATAGGTGAAGATGAGAATGGGTTGTTGACTGGGAGGGTGGACCAGGAAAAGAAATGTAAATATATAAGGTGCTTATTCGTTATAGACCGGTGGGTATCCAAACTTCTTGCTGTGTTTCTTGTCTTTGACCTTCACTTGGACACACAGGGAGGGGGCCGTGGAGGAGCTATGATCAAGCAGGCATTGATTTCATAGTTATTGGATTTGGAGCCAATAGCAGCAATTTTAACCCAAGTACAAAGAGAACAGTAGCCTCAAGTCAATAGTGTGGGAGAAGAAAAGAAATAGTGGACCCAGATCAAAGGCGGTAGTAGGCACCCTGATCTTGCTGTCTGGCCTCCTATTCCATCATCTCAGTGGGCCACCAGGAGGGCTGATCCAGGGCCAAGGCCAACCTGCCACTCTGACTAAAGATTCAGAGGAGGCCTGTAGAGAATAGCTGAAAAGTTTGTACAACCTGTAAAAAAAAAAGCATTATTTTCAACAGATAGGGGCCTTTGCAGTGCCTTGGGGAAATGCCTGGCTATCCTCTCCAGTTTTGAGTTGTGAGTTTTATTTGGTGTGGTAAGAACAGATAATTAAGAAATCTACCCCCAATGGATTTTTAAGTGAACAGTAAAGTATCGTTAACTGTAATCAAAAGCTGTACAGACCTCTAGTACTTATTCATCTTGCATGATTGAGAGTTTATACCCATTGAACAGCAACTCTTGATTTCCTCCTTCCTCCTGTCTCTGGCAACCAAGAAAACTCTTTCGATGAACTTGATTATTTGAATTATCTCCTATAAGTAGAATCACAAATATCTGTCCTTCTGTAGCTAACTTGTTTCACTTAGCATAATGGCTTGGTTCATCATGTTATCACAGATGGCAGGTGGTTTCTGACCTTTTACAATAAACTGTGACTGCTTTGAGAACAGTCCCAAAATGCTATGCATATTGCAAGCATGTGCATAAAGTACTTCCTCAATATTGAATTATCTCTTAGTAATCATAGGAATTGTTCAAGATTACAGTTTGTTTATGTAACTCATTCAGAACACACATACACCTGCAATGGGGAGATTTTAATAAAGTTGAGCAACAGAAGGCAGCTAGATTTTTATTGGATCATATTATTGAGTTTCCCTGTCTTACTTTTGGAGGGAACGATACATTTCTAGAGCCTTCTCTCTAAATTTCCTCCTGATCCATCACAATAAGAATGAATTGCATTTGAATGGTGCTTTATAATTTGAGAAGGAATTTAACATTTATTTTCTCATCCTTCAGTAATAAAGTGACTAACATCTCCTTTCACAGATCATGAGACAAAAGCTCAGAAAAGTAATGATTTATGCAAGGCCACCCTCCAAATTCCAGTCTCTTTCAACTAGATCCTGAAACCTTTATGTTTTGTTTTTCATTTTAACTTCAGGTATTCTATTGCTTGAAAAGTTAACTCATATGTGGGCAATTATGAATAATAAACTTTGTAAGTAATAGCAGTAAAAATAAGTTCATAATTGTTTATCCATTTTTGGCCACAGAGTCTTATTCATTTGAGTTGTTATTCAAAGCAAAATTATTTGGATGATAGTAAAACACGATAGCCCTGGCTATCTTTTTGCTTGCAGCGTGCTAAAATTTATATGTGAATGACATGTAAGTATGTCAATAATGTAAAAATATAGATGTTACGGGTTGGCATGATGCCTCTCCAAAATTCATATGTTGAATTCCTAACAGCCTAGTACTTCAATTTATGACTACATCTGTAGATAAAGTCAATAAAGAGGTAATTGACTTAAATGAGATTATTAGAGTAGACTCTAGTTCGATAATCTGGCATCCTTACAGAAGAATTTTGGACACCAACATACACACCATGTATGTTTCACAGGGAAACCATGTGAAGATACAAGAAGAACATGGCCATCTACAAGGCACAGAGAGAGACCACAGAAGAAAGATGCCCTGCTGAATACCTTGATGTTAGACTTCTTACCTCCAGAACTGTTACTAAATAAATTCCTGTTGTAAGCCACCCAATCGACAGTACTTTGCTATGGTCCCAGCAAACTAAGACTTGGCTACATAGCTAAGACTTGGTTACTTTTACAGATAAACACTATAACTGACATAATATATGGGTATGAAAATGCCATTGTTCTCAATTTGTTAATGAGTATGTGTGTTAATCATGGCTATAAGTTTATTGTGTTTTGATACAGGCAATCATAAACACATAATCACATTCAAGTTAAAATACACAGTGAGGGCCCTCCCTGGTGGCGCAGCAGGTTAAAGCACAGCACTAAGAAGTTAAAGCCACTTCAGCATGAGTTTGATCCCCACCTGCCCCAGAGGTGACCTACATGGTGTAGCAGACCTCTCCTGATCTACCCGCTGCTCCCCTCAGCAGTGTACTTCAACAATCTGCCTGTTCTGCTCCCTACTCTGTCTCTGGTGAAGCCTCTCACTGCCCCTGCCCCTCTGGCCTGTACCCCAGATCTGTATTCACAAAAAAATAAATTAAAAAAAATACACAGTGATATTGTTACACACTGGCAGGGCATTGAGAATTTCAGATAAATTCCAAATAAGATGTAAGAGAAGTTTGCACAAAAGTCGTATGATTTATGTTGAATATCAAGGCTAAATAAGGTTTTGATGCAAGTGGCTAAGGAGCAGGAGAAGGAGAAGGTTTGACAGTGAAAAGTCATTGAGGACATCATAAGTCTATTTGAGTGGAACAGAACAGAGGAAACTAAGTTATTTGGTTTCTGAGAAGAGACAGCTGAAAGAATGAGATGGGGGATAATCTCATGATGAAGGGAGGATGTGAAGACAAGTTCAGTATATCCATGATTTTACTACCCCCATCTATAAGAACAACCTGCTGGTGACCTCACACTCTATCCTGTGCTACTTGATGCCTTTATGGAATTCTTTTCCAGAAATACTCAAGGGACAGATATTTCTATAATGGCCATGGTTCCCAAAGTCACATGGGAGACTTTATCCATGGTCCCTCTCCTAAACATAGTCAAACAGAACCTCTTTGCCAATGTTCTCAACCTTGAGTACACTTTATAATTACCTGAAGAGCTTTCAAAAATTCTGATGTTCAGGCTATAGTGCAGATCATTTAAATCAGACACTTGAATTGGGATATGGGCATGATTATGTTGTTTAAGCTCCCCAGGTGAAGGTGTGTTAAGTTGAAGATCCACTGCTGTAGACAGAGCTTGGGGTGCTTATACTTTCTGTAAGCTTCCCATGAGGCTACTCATAGTCAACCCAAGAAAAGCATCAGATCCTGAGCACTGAAGTCCTGTCTTCTATTTGCATACCTTTCCCTAATCCCCTAAGAATGGAAAAAAAAAAAAAAGTCACCTCTTTTTTCTCCTTTCTTATTTATCAAGAATTTCATCCTCACTTACCTAAACTTACTTCCTATCTTAGCAAGATAAAAGGGGGCATTGTGCCGAGACTATACAACATAAGAAGAGTCCTGCATTCAAGCTGACATTAAGTTCCTTAATACGTAGCCAGGAAGCAGTCAGTTAGAAAATATGCTATTGAAAAATAAAATAGATATAGACCAGCTTTCAGAGGGACCAATTTTTCAGTTACAAAACCAACGGTCTTGAACAAAATTCAGCAGGACATTGACACAATCAATATTGGAGTTTAAGAAAATCATAAAGGAGAGAATAAAGAAATGGAAAAATAAGATAGTGTAAGAAAAAACGACAAACTCTTATATGGCATATGTGAGAACGCTTAAGAGCAAAGATGTGATTTCAAGCTCTGAATGACAGAAAAAAATTACAGAGATATGGAAATGAAGAGAAAGCTGAATTTTCATAGGGAACTAACTTGGGTTTTAGACTTGTCTGAGATTATGCGGACTAAGAAATTAAGACACACAAAAAAGAAATTAAGGCAAGTCTAGAGACAAATTTAGAATCTTCTATCAAGAAATTTCTCTTACAGCCAAAAGTGAATATTGGAAAAGGTGTAAGAACCAAAGACAAAACTTGAAAAGTAACATGGGTAAAGTGAAGAGAACAAAGCCAATGAGGAAGCATCTATTAGAAAGTCAGGAAGAAAAGAGGAAGGAGGAAGTAATCAAGAACAAGGCCTGAGGTAAGAGGTGATATAACTGTTCATCTTTTGGCAGAGCCTAGGGGTCATGCTGGCTTTCCATTGCCCACAGGATGTTAGCTTGATAAGGAAAGGCCTTTAGAAATTCACCCTAACTTCCCTTCCTTGTGGCCTGTCTCCAAACCAATCCCACAATGAAAGACATACCATCCTCCATAAAAATATGCTCTTTGAGGCGTCTCCCTGGTACACAAGGGATTTGGTGGTACAGTAGCACTATGAATCTATGGACAGACACTAAAGCACAAGTTCAATCCGTGGCCAGGAAGCTGGCCCACATGGTGCAACAGACCTCTCCTGTCCCACCTGCTGCTCCCCTCAGCACTGTATTTCAGTACATGTGTGTGTTTTGCTCCCTACTCTGTCTCTGGTGAATCCTTTCACTGCTGGTACCTCTGGGCTATAACCTAGTTCTTGTATGCATAAATAAATGATTTTTAAAAATATGCTCTTTTATGTTTCTTTACATTCATATATAAAATTTCTTTATCACCCAAAATCCTACCCATTCCTTGAGACCCAGCTCCCTAATACCAGTTCTTTTGTGAATCCCTGGACACACCTAATTCCCTAGACAAATGCTGTATAATCAGTGCTTCCTCGAGGCTACACTTTCAGTTAGTACATGTCTCAGTGATAACACTTACCATATGCGTCATAATTATTTATTTTGCTCATCTGTATCTATTGCTATGCCATAAAACATTCTAAAACAATATTTTAAACAATATTTAATTTATATCTCTTAAGTTCTGTGGGCTTACTGGGATCAACTGTGTAGGTGTGTTCCATGCGATGCCAGTTAGGGTTGCATCAGTTGCAGGACTCAGCTAAGCTGGTTCACTCAGAAGGAAGCCTAGTTTCAAGAAGAGGTGCTAGGAACTCTAGACTTCTTTCTTTCTAGACACTCTCTCCACATAGTTCTCCACCAAGGTGGCCTAACTTCTTATATAGCCACTCAGGGTTCCAGAGAAGGGATCTCCAAAAGGAGGGAATCATAAGCAGCAGGTCCTCTTAAATGCCAGTCCCACTGCCTCACTTCCACTGCTATTATAAAAGTCAGACTAGGCGGATTCAAAGGCAGAAGGCACGGTGCCATAGGTGCTGTCTCCCTTCTTAGTTTGCCATTGGTGGCCTGAAGGGCCAAGATTATATCTTTTTTGTCCTTGTGGCCCCAGGACATAGTATGACCTAGGAGGCCATTGTCAGCTCTCTTACCTGCCTCTCACCCACATTCTCTTTCATGTGTCTCCTTCCATGTCTCCTCCTCAGCAGTACAATGTACACATCAGGCCACAGGAATAAGCGCCTATTTCTTTTCCCTTGTTTTCTCCCTGAGCCCACCTGCCTTTCATGTTACAGAGCTTCCCCAGGTCACACGGCTCAGAGCTCCAGTTCCCAGTAACTAGTGCAATGTGGCTGCAAGTCCATGGGGGCAGGGAACATGGTAATTTCCCCTTTTATGGAAATGCCTTATAATGTGTACAGTTATTAATGGTAAACATTTAAAGTATATCTTCATATATGCATTCCTTTCAGCATTTCTGTCTTTTCGCTATGGAAGCGGCCTGCACCACTCCTGATATTTGAGAGTCCTCAGGAATAACCATTGCTAAGTACATGTGTTAGGCACTAACTCTTAAACTGTGTTGCTAAGAGATGCCCTAAGAGTTGGGTGGAACTCCTTCAGGGACCAATTTAGAAGGGATGGGAATGTTCTGAACTGAACCTGTAGGCCTATGGGTCTACAGCCCAACCCCTACCACAACCAGGGAAAATTGTATTGATGTTATTCATGCCACAACTAAGGCTTTATTTAGACAAAATTCACAAAGTCAGAATTTTATTCCCCCCCTAAATATATTGTGAAACTTACATTCAAAAAAAAAAAATGGAGATGAATAACAAGATTAACAATGAAGATTTAGTCGAAGCCAGACAGCCTAAATTGGCCGCAGGCCACACCAGCTAGGTCCTATTGGCAGGGCAACTGTAAGAGGAGATCAAGGTAACTGGAAGTCTGGAGAGAGCGTGTGGAGGATGGAAAGCGGGTACTTGGAATGTGAGTCCAGATTTTTACCCATCTTTGTCCCTAACAGACAGTAGCTTGGGTAGGACATAACCTCTTTGGGCCTCAGTACCCTTATTTGCAAAATAAGGTCATTGGTCTAAATGACTTCCAAAGTCTGGGGTTCCTGCTTTAAGACTCTAATTCCAGGGAGTTAATGAAGCAGTGTAGGTGACTGACAATGATATCCAGGCTACATATATTACTCAGTAGGACCAGCGAAAGCTCATTATTCGCAGGATATGGAGACCAGAAGGGAGAGGTGAAAGGTTTATGTGTTTGATAGTAAAGTATAGAGTACTTAGCTCAAATAATAGCTAATGTCGAGTGTGCTTTAAATACTGATATTACAACAAGGATTCTACCAGTAATACAGTGTTTCCTTCTCATGGTACCCCTATGAGAAAGGTACAATTGCTACTCCCATTTTAAAGAAGAGAAAATTAAACTTAAAAGACAGCATTTGTCTAGGATCACACAACAGATAAAGTGCTGAGAGAGCAGGGATCCAAATCTAGATATTTAAGTGCCTATCTTTATTTTTTCTCTCCAAGTATGATTGGTCTGTGTTATACTATAAAGTCCTAAAGAATGAAATTATCATCAGTCTAACTTATTTTGTGTGCGCATGGCCCATCCTTTCAGTAGCACACACCTAGTAAGTGTCCTCTACTGATACTAGCTGAAAGACAAAGTAATGTTAAAGAAGATTTATCTTTGAAATGCAAGTTAACAAGCCCAATCTATTATTTTAATATCCATTCTTCCACACTGTTCTTATATAATTTTGCTGGAAGTTCTACTGTTAAAAGAAATTCTGAAGGAAGGGAAGCATTTTTAGAGATTCTCAAAAACTGAATTCTATGCTATCAATTAAGTAGATGTGTAGGTGGCAGAAATGTCCAAAATATTTCACATTTTCTCTCTTTATGGCAACTTGTGAAATAGGTATCAAAAATATAATAACACCTTGTATTTGTAGAACATTTAATAGAATAAAGAGCACCTTCCTTCACAGATATTCTTTCAGCTGATTTTTACAGTGCTGTGAACATTATTGTGCCCATTTTAGAGATCTCGAAACTGAGGTTCAGAAAGGTTCAATTCTTTTTTGCCCAATAGAATCAAATTTTCTAAATGGAACCAAACTGTAATTTTTAGACTCCAAGGCCAGTGCACATTCCATTACACTAATATCTACTTTATTTAAAAGTATGTTTTATATCACAGTACAACATATTAGGTGTTATCTACTAAATAGGGTAATATTAGCTAGTTTTGCCCCCTGAGGGAGGAAATTAAATCTTATCCGAAGATTTGGTTGTAGAGGTAACTTACAATATTAATATTGAATAGATATTGATTAAAATATGTGGCTAAAATTTTAAAAGAGGCAAGTAAAAATAAGCCTCAAAATAAGTATTATTTTTAATTTAGAACTATGAGAACAATTACATGTATTTATTAGTATATACAGGATTCATTATTTATTGATATTTTAATGCTTTGGGGATTGTAAGTTTACTTATTATAAATCAAACAAGACCATCAACACTTTAAATTTGAACTGCTGGCAGTGGTGATATTTAAAGAAATTAATTTTCTTGATCTCAGGGAGAAAGCCTATATACAGCATGTTTGTTAAACCCATTTAGTTCCCTCTAGTTCTACTGCTAACTACCTGTGTGACCTTGAGAAAATGCATTTACCTTTGATACTAAGTTTCCTCAACTGTAAATGTGGTTTAATAAATCATTCTTATATTATTGAAATGGCTTGCAAATTAAATACAAAAGTGTAAACAGAGCATATAGAGCAAAGTAGTTGGCACTCAGAAAATAGCAGTTTTCTTCCTTCAGAGATTTGCAAGTGTTAATATATTGGGCTTCATGTGTCAGCTAAGAAACAAACAAAAACCCTTTCATCTCTACTTACATCTGACATTAAAGAGAGGGCTATTTAGTGTTTCTCCTGTATACCTTGCTCACAGCCAGGAACTTGGTAGGTGCCTGATAAATATGAGTTGAATTAAACTGAAATCAAATTAGCCCCTGTCCCTGGGTCTCAAGTATTTTAATAAGAGGTCACCAAACTAGACTTGCAACAGTAAGTGGTGGGCAGATACACAAAAGGACGAGTCCTTGCACCATAGCTCCTTATCTCTCGGCCCTGCATTTTTGTCATGGTTCATTCCAGCTGAACTCAAATTTCCCCAAACATGACTGAAGCGATGGGCCGAATCTAACAAGATTAAGTCTAATAGGGATAAATGTAAGGATTTATACTTCAGTCCTAAAAGAAGCCTGCACAAGTACTAGATGGGAATATGGGGATTAGTAGCAACATGTGTGAAAAAGACTTACGGGTTTTAGTTGATATTAAGCTCAATTAGTCAACAGTGTGCTTTTGCTAAGAGGAAAGCTGGTGTGCATTGAGCTTGCATTCACTCCTGCCCATGTCTGTAGTTACCTTAAGGCACAAGTTCCTTAGCTTTAGCAGAATCCCAAGAAAGGCTCATTAACACACAAATTAATGTCAGTTTCTCATCCAGACCTATAGGTGTGGCTTGGAAACTTGCATTTCTAACTAGTCCCCAGGTTACTGCTAATTTTCCTGGTCCTGCATCAAACTTCAGAATCACAGTCTTCTTCTATTCTACCTGGTCAGGTAACTCTAGGTCTATCAATAACAAGGATAGAGAAGAGACTAGACTGTAGTAGAGAGGGAAAAGAAGAGAATGAATAGTTGTTTGGTGCTATAGTAATGTTAGTAAAGTGAATAAAAGAGCCAAAATTTATTGAACGTTTATTGTTGGCTAGGTGTTCTACCAAAACGGTCATAAAAATTAATAATGTTAATAATAACATAGCAATAATAATAACCCCCCCCTCCCGAATAGCATGTACCGTGTATCAAGTTTTGTTCTGTCTTTTACATATTTAACCTTTACTGCTGTAAATCCTATGAGTACATTTACTATGCTCATTTTTCAGATGGGGAAATCATGACTTTGAGAAGATAAGCACAAAGGCCATATTTACACAGCTACAAGAAACATGACTGGGATTTGGACCTAGATGTGTTGACATCAAAACTCATGTTACACCATGAACCCTTCCAGGACACATGGTTGAAGTCAAGATTGAATTTAACCTAAAAAGGAGAATAGCAAAAGATAAAACATTTGATGGTAAAGGAATGACTGGATATCCAGACAATAAACTACTACTCAATGATTAAACTGAGATGAACTATTGAAAATAACACGCAGCACAAATGACTCAGGATAGTTTTTATGAGTAAAAAGAAGCAGACCCCCCCAAAAAAAATTAGAAAATGCTAACTGATCTAGGCAAATCAAGGGTTGCCTAGCAATGGTGGGAAGGGTAACTTGAGAAGACATAGGAGGGAGTTTTATATATATACAAACTATTATATGTATATAATACTTTATTTTTACATCATTTTGTGCATTTTTCCATCTCGGTTGCAATCCCCTTGGGCTTCCCATCACCAAATCAACCATGTGCTATCACCATAGTCCAGTGTATTGCCCCCCACACACACTGTTTTTGATCCCATTCCCCACTCCACCCCCATAAAATGTCTCTGGTGTATAGTTGTTCATTGTTATTATTATTATTATTATGTTGTTGTTGTTGTTGTTGTTATTTTCTCGCCTGGTCCGTTATACTCCTACTGTGAGTGCAACTATCCAGTATTTTTCCTTTTCTTTCTGGCTTATTTCACTAAGCATGATCTTTTCCAGCTCCCTTCATGTTCCTGAAAAATGCATGCTTTTATTTTTTTTGTTTGCTAAGTAATATTCCATTGTGTATATGTACCACATCTTTTTAATCCAGTCATCCACTTTTAGCCATTTGGGCTGTTTCCATGTCTTTCCAATTGTAAATAAAGCAGCAATAAACATGGGGGTGCAGGTATCTTTTGAATCAGTGTTTTTGTGTCTTTTGGGTAGATACCTAGGAGTGGGATTGCTGGGTCATATGGAAACTCCATGTTTAACAGTTTGAGGAACCCATAGGAGGGAGTTTTAGTGGGCATAAGGAAACTTTTTTGGAAATGGCTATGTTCACTATCTTAATAACGGTGATACTTTTAATGACAAAATATAACAAACTGTCCACTTCAAATCCATAATTTCTTATATGTTGATTATAGTGCAATAAGGATATAAAAAACACATTTGGAAGAAAAAGATAAACAGCTGGGACTACATCAAACAAAACAGCTTCTGTACAGCAAAACAGACAATAGCCAAAAAGAGACAACCCACAAAATAGGTAAAAATATATGTACACCATACAACCTAGAAAGCACTAATATCAAAAATCTACAAAGAACTGATGTAACTCAACAAAAACAAATACCTCAGTCCAAAAAATGGTCAGAAGAGTTAAAAAGACACTTCTCTGAGGAAGAAATGCAGATGGCCAGCAGGCATATGAAAAAAATGCTCAGCATCACTTATAATCAGGGAAACGCAAATTAAAAGCACAATGAGATAGCACTTCATACTGGAGAGAATGGCCCATATCGAAAATACTGGCAAAGAAAGAAAAAGAAAAATACTGGATCGTTTCACTCATAGCAGGAGCATAAAGGACCGGGGGGGGGGG